>NC_061513.1:181630578-181679313 GCF_022539505.1 Lolium rigidum | reverse complement strand
AATCCAAGAATAGAAAGAATTTTGGTTCATAGAGGATGACATGCGGGACCCATGATCCTGCATCGTAAACGGCTCGATCGGAGAACGTTGAACGAGATGGCGCGATCGAGAAAAAAAACAATGCCGGAGAGGCTGCCATCCGGGCCCTACATCCCTCGGCGGTGCGGATTTGCGTTGACTCGGCCGGCGAACCCGAGAATTCGCGATGCACCACGTCCCGGGCCACCATACGCGACGTTTTGGCCGCTTTCGTCGGGCTAGGTGGCCTCAAAAACGAGAAAAAAAAAGTTTTGACATGCACCACGGAGGGACCAAAATCGTCGGCCATGGTACACCAGCAACCACGGCGCGACTTCAACTTCGTCGGCCATGGCAACTTTTCTTGTAGTGATATGTATTATCTAGAATGCTCACTAAGGGATGTGAAGCTAGTTTGATTAGAGGTCTTTGCTCTAACTTCATCCCTAGTGGGGTTGTTAGTTATAATATGCTGATGATACGCTTCTGTTTCTTGAAAAAGAACATAGAAGTCAATTGCTAGGGCTTAATTCAGAATAAGAGGATTTGCTTCCATACTTGGAAATCTTCTAATGTGTACATGGACACTTCCTTGTCAAGTACTTAGGTCTCCCACTACATTTTAAAAAACTTAAAAGGGAAGATTTACATCCTCTAATTGATAATTTTCATAGCATAATGGATGCATGGAGAGGTAAGTTTTATCTCTGGAGGCTCAAATAATTTTAATTCAATATGTTTTGACCATTATTCCAATTTATATGTTGTCTTTTTTCAAATTCCCTAAAAGGGCCTTGTAGTTGATTAACTCTAGTATTTCCAACTGCTTATGTAGTGATATATATGGCAATAAGAAGATTCACCTGGCAAATTGGCCTCATGTTTGTCAAAAGAAGGAGTTTGAGGGTTTAGGGATACCTAACCTCCAAGATTTGGACTCTGCTTGTTAAGATCTTGGATTAGAAGATATATACATGCTGAGGATAGTCTTTGGAAAAAAATATTGATGCCAAGTATAATACTCCTACTAGAAACCCAAATATCCTCTATTGTCAAGAAGCACATCCTTCTGTCTTATGGAAGGGGATTATATTGGCATCTGAGGCAGTGAGTTTTCAATATAAGTGGCATGTTGGCAATGGTCAGTAAATTCGTTTTTTGGGAAGACATTTGGTTTGGGAATATCCCATTTGCCACCCAACATTTTGACATTTATTTTATAGTAAACCAACAAATTAAAACTATTGTTGAACTTTGGGATGGCTCACCGCTTAGATGCACTTTTAGGAGAACCTTTACTGAGGAACTGATGATCCAGTGGTATGAGATTTGAGCTATTGCTAGACCGATTTTTCTATCTTAGGAAAATGATCGGCTGATTTGGATGTATGAATCCAATGGGATTTATTCCTCCAAATCATTGTATAGTATTATTAACTTTAGAGGTGTTAAACTTGGTTTAATTCCTGTTGTTTGGGATTTAAAAATACCACATGAAATTCAGATTTTTCTTTGGCTTTTCTTTCACAACAAAATTATGACTAGGGATAACACGTGAGGAAAAGAGGGATTCCAAAACCATTAGAGTGTAGTCTTTGTAGTGAAATAAAACCCGCGACACACCTATTCCTTGATTGCCTAGTGTCTCAACTAATTTGGAAGGAGGTGCATACTATCTTTGATGTGATAATCACTGATTTTTCGTATTTGGCTTCCAAATGGTTGTGTAATAAAAAACACTTGTAACTTAATATTGTTTCTTCCTCTGGGCCATTTAGAACAATAGGAATGCTCTGGTGTTTAACAGAAAACTTGGATCAGCTTGAAACAGGTTTGGTAGCTAATCCTGATCTATCTGAGGGATTGGAGGGTGCCATTCAAGGATCAAGATTGAGCTCTGGTGGATCGTTTCAAGCACCATCTACCAACAAGAATCAAGGCGCCCCTGGAGTTGGAACCAGACTGAAGTCCCCTTCCTTCGATTGGATATCCTCCTGGAACACTTCAGCATCACTTGCACCCCATGGTGGTCGAGCAACCCTAGCATACATGCGCGATCATCCTGATGATGAATATGTGCATGTGGTGATGTGAGGTTTCCTCAACGACTGATATTGTGGTGAAAAAAGGAGCAAAGCCTACTGGTGCTTATGATGTTGTTCATAAGCTATTAGGTTTTAGTCCTGCTTTCGTAGTGTAGTAGTTTGCTTCGTAGACTGGAAAATTTTGGTGTCCAGCAGCAGGGATGTGGGGTGTGGTTTCGCTGCGGCGCACACCATTGCTCCCTTTCGTTTGACCTTGTTGAATATTGTTCGGAACATTCTGGTTTTTTTTTCAATGAAAAGGGAGCCGTGAGTGATCCCTGTTATTCTACGGAGTAATTTTTTGTGAAATAGCGGTGAATCAACCATGCGGATCACATTGAGCCAAGATGAAGAGTAATCATGTGGATCATGCCATGCGAAGACGAGGAATAGGCGGGCGTGGTGAAACGCACTGGTCCTTTACTATACACTAGTACAAATGCCCGTGCGTTGGCACGGGTACGGTGCATAAATATAATGCAACCTTGTAACGACATATCATATTTGTTGGAAGCTGCATAAAGAATGGAGTCACTATTTCCTGTTGTTACTTTGATATTTGTGTAAACAGATTGTTGTCTGAAATCATAAATTCAGTCACCTGCAATTTTAATTTCCTTCCACATCGATCTTGGGTTATAAAATAAGTGAACTGCAAATTAGTTTTTCAAGATGTAAAAAAGAGTGCATATACATGGCTTGTGTGCGCCTGGATACATGGCTTGTCACCTGCAAGATGTAGATGAGAAATGAAATTAGTTTTTGAAAATGTAGAAGATGCACTCAAATATATGGCTTGTCTTTTGGATTTAACTTTCCTTTTAGTAAAACACATGTCTTTTAACTCCAATCTATTTTTTACTGAGTTGTGTTTTGTTTCCGGAGTAACTTAAATAGGTCTCATAGCCCAACAAACTTGCATTTGAACAATAGACCAAATTTATCTATTAGGTTAGCATTTTGTGAATCGACATATGGTGAAATGACCAATGATTACAATAGAAGGTCGACATTAGAATCCAGAATCACACAATCAATATGTCATCTTTCAAGTCTCAGTTTATCATGTTGTCATCATTTAGTTTTAAGTCGAGAAAACTCAATATTCAACAATGTGTCAGATGACCCTAGCAAGTAGTAATAAGAATTCCTTATGTTTCAAATAAAAAATGTCATGATACCGAGTGAAATGTATCTATCCAGAGGTGTTAGACAAAATACTTCTTGTCTAGAATTTCATGATATTATTTTATGATATATACAGTTTTTAAATTTTTTTTATCAAGAAGTCACCTTAATATTTTAGCTACCGAGCCACTTTAAATGTGCCTAATGCCTTACCATGTGAGAAGCACAATTCTTAAATCTTCACATAAATTTTTTTACCAGATAATATTATCTAATGATGATTACAATGTTTTGATGATTCAAATTTACTCTTCCAATAAAAACAGTAATAAATTTTATACTTTCTCTTTTTAAAATTAATTGACACAACTTTAAGTTAATAAAACACAAAAGTGAATTACTCACACACTGCCCACGCACAAACCGCTCACTCCCCTTTCTCTTTCTCACTCCATCCCTCCCATCGGCCCGCCGCCCCCTCTACTCTACCGCCGCCGGCTCGGGTGAGCTCCCTATCCTGTATCGCCACTGGTCCCCGCCGCCCGGTCGGGTCCTGCTCCCTTAGCCCATGTATCGCCGCCGGTCCCCATTGCTAGTACTCCCTCCGTTCCGGAATGTAAGACGTTTGGGGTGTTACGTACAAAATAATTTGCACTACCAAATATAGCGACTTCCCCGTTTTTCCCCTCCACCACCCACTCGTGGAGCACACCTGCTCCACTCGCTGGCCACTCCTCCCACGCTGCCGCCCTCTCCGTGGCGCGCGCCGTCGCTTTCCCCTCTCCGTGGCGCGCGTAGCCGTCGCCCTGTCCTCTAGCATGTGTTGCCACTGGCCGCTGCCGCTTCTCAACCGCGCAGAGCCACCCGCTCGCGTCGCTCCACCCCCTCGCCTTGGTCCACCCGCTCCTCCCATGTCACCGCCGCTCCCTGTCTCCCTACCTCCTGCACCTAGCTCTGCCTATGACGACGCAACCGTCCACGCCCCGGGATTCCTGCATGTCTGCTTACTTTTCAACACCTTGACGGTTAACTACTTGTTGTATATCTTGGCCCTGTTTGAACGAAACCATGTGACAGTTTTGTAGATGGAGTTGCAGTTGCATCACAGGTGGGTGATTTTTACTCAACTCAAAGCCGTATATCCTCCACAAGGCTTCAGGAGGAGTCACCCACCTTGCGTCTCTATATTGGTTGATCTCATCTATGTTCCCGTTGCCATCTGCCTTGTCAACCTCGCTCACTGTGATAGATGCCCGATCATGCCCCTTGTATATATACTTGAATAGATACTTAACGACCTTTATGCTTGATCATGCCTCGACATTGATGTGACAATTCAAGTGACGCAGAAGGTGAGGGTTGTATGGGACTACCCACCTATTATCTAGCAACTCCTTTCGAACCATTACTTTACTACCATCGTTACGTCATCTGTATAGAGGGTATGAGTCCTTTCCCTGTATGGTAGCCGCATTGAAACGTCGAGGGTACTGATTCTTGCAAGCAGGACGGCCCTTTGTGCATGGACAATCAGGGTTCAAAACACCACATGGGCCATGCATCATATGTTTCACTACCATCTTGTACAATTCTGGGTACTTTATCTTATTAGGTAGCTCTGCTGAGATAAGCTTGTCATACTGTTCTGGACATGTGAGCTTGAATCGCCCCTCCATGATGAGCAAGAAGTGTGCATGTGGAAGGCCCCTCTTTTGGAACTCCACCACATACACATATGCTTTCACCTTCCCGAGGATGTCCTTATGAAGCAACTTATTCTTCAGTTCCTCCAATTTTTCCCTAAAGACACGCACAACAATGTCCGGGCGATCTTGAGGTGTCTAGCCAGGGTAGAGCTCGCGCTTGATCTCATCCCAATTAGGATTGCATGTCATCATGAGAAAGATGTCCGGCTTGCCGTACTTTCGCACCAATGCCATAACATCCATGTAATGACGCCTCTTGTCACGTGGGCCACCGATAAATAACGTAGACAACACTGTACACTTTCCAATAGCATCGGCACTACCCTCACCGGCATGCAAGCTGTCCATCAGGCCTTGGTACAGGTCTGCCCTTATCTTATCTTGATGATTCCATATATAGTCCAACCTTGAGTTCTCAATCTTGATATACGTGTCAACCGCGAACTGCTGGAACAGACGCTTTCCGTGGAGGATCGGTTAAATATCCCAGGACGCATCTGGAATTTGTAGCAGTAGTAGTCCCGCACAGACACACATTTATTTCCCCCCAAAGTTGCGCACAAAGTTTAGAATGAGTGGTGTTAGAAATGGGAGATCATATTTGTTAGCATGGAGTGCGCATGTAAGAAACAATCAAAATAGAAACCTGGATGCAACATAATCTTATTTAAGTTCATATTTTCAAGTTAACACTGCTGTGTGCGTAAAGCGATACATTTTTAAAATTGGAACATAATAATAGTAAATCAACGGGAAAAAATGCACTTTGTGTATCAATGCTATCTTTTGATATGAGCTTTATGTAACTAAGTCCAAGTATTGCTGCATGCAAGGAAGAATTATTGACAAGCAACTTTGAGTGCATGGATAATTTAAAGTTTACATAGGAATTCGCTTTGGATAATTTTGCGATATCTTTTTTTCCAATACAGAACAAACCTTGATTGCGAAGTTTTGGAGTACGGACCACCATTCCTTCATGTTCAGAACTCATTTGAAAAAATCGCACCAGATGGAAGGTAAGCTGACTTGTTTTTATTTTCTATTTTATCGACCAGTGAACCTAAACACCTATAATTTTTATTGTTATGATCTTCACATTTTCTATGCTCGGAATGACATGACATATATAGTGAAAGATGACAACACAGATAGGAAATAACCCATGGATTATCCATATATGTATGGAAGTATGTAAGAAACAATCAAAAACACAAACCTGGATCATTATCTTCATCACCATCACCATTGTTATCACCGAGAAATTGCGAGGACTCATCGTTATTACGACGAGCTAGACGAGCTGCACGAGCTGCCATCACAGTATCATACGACACATTTTCCTTTGGTATATCTGTATGCCACCCAAGCTCACCTCTAGGGAAGAATAATGGGTAGGAGAGCGCGTCATAGCATCCATGATAGGACTTGATACCAAAAATATCTCTTTTTTTTCCTTGCAAGATCACGCTGTGGTCAAACTGTCTTCTTCGTTCGCTCCCCTCCACCCACACTGCGGCTACTTCTGAAGTGGTAGGTGCATTGTATCTTCTCTGATCCATCCTTTGGTCAAGGTTTAGTGTGATATGATAATCATCAACATCCTCAACCTGTCCCATACTCCATAGATGTTCAGAGTATGGATTTTCACGAAGTATGTTCACCATCTGTCTGATTACTTCTTTGTCTTTTGCGCATTGCTCCTTGCGGCAGCTACGGTACCTGTGCTCTAAGTTGGGGTCGTCATCAAAAAAGTAAAGCTCCAGGTGACTGCCTTGCAGACCATCTTGTTTGCCAAATGACCTTATGTTGTGGTACATTTGGCCATGAGCACGAAAAGTGTAGATAGGATGCCTTGATGTGTTAGTGGTATCACCATCAAGGTTGCAGTATAGTGAGGTGAAGGAGAAATGTCCATTGAAAAACCTTATGTTATCATGGAAATGCCTAGCATCAGGATCTTCACTTGTCCAAAGCCTCTTTAGATCGGGTGGTGTGACCGTGTCGGCTAGCTTGATCCTCCCATTACGACAACAAAATCCTGGTGGCTCATGCTCGAACCTCTTTGCACCACAATGTTTATGTATGCAGTCAGGAACATGCTTGAGCATGTGCGTGTCAGTTGGTATTTTCCTGTAGACCATGTCATATGGATCTGGGACGTTTGGAGCCAAAGCAGAGCCATCATTGACCTCATCTGTTTCAACATCCTCATCGACATCATCATCATCTGAAAAGGTGGATGACAACATTAGTCCTAATATTATGTGCAATATGTGCACGATAGGTCTGGAACATGATCAAATTACCTTATCCAGCAAACATGTAACCTTCCTCATCTTCGGAGTCTTCTTCTAATATGACACCCTCTTCCTCTCCTGTAGCATAATTGCCTATTTATGAGAACATGTTTCAAATAGGTTTGGAATGGATATGATGTAAATAATTACCGTTATCATTGGTTGGTGAGTGTGTTTGATGTTTTTGAACAATCTCGGGGGATCGAGGCATAGTTTCTGCATGCACAACATAAAATAATGAAACCGGTAACAAATTAATTGGAGCAAAAGAAGAATGAAGATATGAAAATTACCAAAGTTTAAGATGGTTGATTGTGTTGGCGTCCCGATACCATTTTCCATGGTCATAGATGCATTTTCATCTAATGACGCAACCGCATAATTACAGTCATCATTGGCTGGTGAGTGAGTTTGATGTTTTTGAACACTCTCGTGCGTTGGAGGCGTAGTTTCTGCGTACATGGCATGTAAGTATGGTCATTTCCACCTGTTAACGACTTCTTTGGATAAAAAGATAAATGAAGATATGAAATTACCAAAGTTAAGGATGGTTGATTGCGGCGGCGTCTCGGTAATATTTTCCATGGTCATAGATGGATTTTCATCTTCTGATGCAACCGCATGTTTCTTAAAATTTGCATAGAATGCTTCATTTCGGAGACCTAGCAACGCATTCCTTTCTCCAGGTGTTACTTGTTTTCTCCATGATATATTACTAACATCCATGTTAGGGGTCACCTCCTCTGACATTTCTTCTGTAGTTGGTATATAAATAGGGGTTCCGCCGAAATCGGGGATATGCCAATCACATGTGGGAATGTAAGCTTGAGGACCAGGGGTATGGACAACTTCAGGGGTCCAAGATGGGTTCTTCATGGCTATGGATTCTTTATTCAAAGAGTTGTGTCGTGAGTCTTTGAGAGCCTGCTTAGAACGCTTTTGGTTAGGAGTCATATTTTCATAACGGAGCCTTTCCCTTGCACGATTTTCTTAAATTTGATCTGTAAAACATTAAGTGTTGTGAAAATTTGTGCATGTAGCTGTGAAAACATCCCGCAATAATAATTCCAGTGCGCCTGAAGCAACAGGAAAACCTAAAAGTATTTGCTTACTTGCTAATGTTCTATATTGTTGATAGGCAGCATGTTTTTTTTTCCAGTATTTCATTTTTCTCATTGGTATTCATTTGTGCATATCGTTTCCTTTTCCGCTCATGATCTTTTTTGAGTGATTCTTCTCTTTTCGTGTTATCCATCTCTGCATTTCGTTCCCTATTTCGTTGCCTTCTGACCTCATTTGGACAGATGGGTGTTGTCTGAATGCTCATTGATGTTGGTCCATCAACAGTTTCTACATTCAAAAATATAACAAATGTAGATTCAGTAGACATGAATTAGTAGATGTTCGATTCAATTTATTTTTTGAAATAGAAAAAGGCATTGCAAATCAAACCGTAATTCTCCGACAAACAATCTGGAAGCTTGCCAGACAAAATTAGCTGCCTTCATACCAGTGACGACGCTTTCTTGACATTGAGATGGTGTATGCATTTGGTATGCTTGATTTTCACCAGGGGCCAGATTTTTCTTGTTCGTATCAATGTCTCCTGTTTAAAACCCAAAAATTATGTGTAGTACTTGCATTATATATAGACATTAAAATAAAACTAATAGGATTAAGTTGAATTATATATAGACATTAAAATAAAACTGATAGGATTAAGTTTTATACTGCTGTTAAATTACACCTTTAACAATGGGTATGCTTTGTAGTTGTGAGAGTGCAGATGGACCTCCATGGGTCTCTGGTGTTTCTGTGACAGAAGGAATGCATTGTAGTTTAGCTTTCTTCTATTGATAGGATTCACGACGCTTCCTAAGCATCTCATCTTTCTTCTCTTTATCCATTTCTGCATATCTCCGTCGAGCACGTTGTCTATTGCGTTCTTTCGCATCTGTAGGTACCCCTCCACTGCTGGTGTTGGCGACACCTAATAAAACAAAAGACACCATCAGTTGTTGAGCATCAGTTATTACGCTTACACATTATATATTCATAGTTTTTACTTGTGTTGGTGGTGTTGGACAAGTCTTTGAAAGGAGTACGTTCACTCGATTGTGTCGATGGATCCATCTGCAATGTTAAAAGAATAAGAGAGTTGACTGTTGATGCATCATAATCTTATTTCAAGTTGACACTACTGTGTGCATAAAGTGATACAATTTAAAAAGTGGGAACAGAAAAGTAAATCAAAGGTAAATGCACTTATAAAGGTAAAAAGTGGGATCAGAAAAGTAAATCAAAAGTAAATCTTGTGTTTCGCTTATATTGGTCTATGGTTGGTATTATCTTTTCATATGAGCTGGATGCAAGGAAGAATTATTATAATTCAAAGTTTACATAGGAATTCGCCTCTGATACTAATCCCTGATGCTGCTTTTTTCCCAATACAGAACAAACCTTCATTGTGAATTTTTGGAGTGTGAGCCGCAAGGGTCGCCGAGGAGCATTCAGTTGCCACTCCCTGACCATGTGAGTGGCATTGTTTGTGCGTTATAGATTGCTCTGCTTTTTCCTAAAACAGAAGAGATAAATTGATAGCAGCAGCCGCCATCGAGAATAGCTGTGCTTACATTGATCACCAAAAAAGGAACTATGTCTACATTTCTTGTTTTACAGAAATCATTACGTTTTATGGCTGCCACGGTTTCAGAATGTACATTACATAAATCAGTTTGTGATATGTGTGGTATAAGTTGACCTGCCGTTTCAGAATGATTAGCACATAATCTAGAAAATTGTGGTGTCTGTTGTGGTTTACTGGAGGAACAATATTTTTCCAGTGGACCTGATCGCTCACACCTAACACATATAGATGCAGCTCAGATTAGTCAATAACCATTCCAGAGAATGGTTGTTAGTTTCAGCCTACGTAGATAAATGGTTAATTGCATTAGCGGCAAGAACTTTCCCCAAAACATCCTTTAATATATTTTCTTTAATAATCAACCTTTTTGGCATATCCTGCAATCCTACTATCTCTATAAATGTCAAACAGTTTAATATCAATATATATACAACTGAAATAGAAATCACTATGTGATTGGTTGGCTTGTGGTTTCTATTATAGTCGTACGACTAAATTTGCTACGTGAAAGTTCATTGGACCAGAATTTATCACAGTTCCTACCTGGTAGCTCTTCTCTTGAAAAACAGATTGAAGATAAGATCGTGACTGGTAGCTCTTCTCCTGCAGTCCCGCTGTGTAAAATACTTCGCTTAAACTTTCAGTACTCATTGGCAGTAAAACATTGAATGTAGGAGAGTGCATACATTTCTCATTTCACGATATGTCAACAACACATGGATGGCAAAATGAATCTGTGCATGTGCTTTTCAAAAATAAGTATACAAAATCTGCATGGCAACACAACACATACATCGCAAGTATTGGGAAATTCTGTGAATGAAGTCTACACCAATTTTTCGTGAAAAAAGGGAATCACTCTTTACTTATCCATGCAGATCACAACAGTGCAGGTACATCCATGCAGGAATAGGAGATGGCAAAATAAGAACAGGAGATGGACTTTCGAGCAAACAATTCTACAAAGATACATGTATAAGAATTCAAACCGGATACAAAGATCTCCTTTCTGATCTGATCTGGAAATAATGGTCTCGCAAAGAAGTGTCCGTTAACTGATCTGATGATTAACACACAGCTTGATCTCTTTTCTTTCTGATGGTTTGCACAGAGTTTCAAGGTACTCTTTCTGATCTGATCTGGGCGACATATGGAGGAACTACCAATGTATGGTATGTGCCGATCTGACAGATTGGTGTGTTGATGAAAATTGATGATTGATTCGTGAGTTTAGGCAGGAAAATCAGAGCAACAGGGAAACAAAAGGAAAAGAGCCATGATTCTCGTGAGACATGTTGAGCTGAAGGAAATCATGGAGAGATGTGGTTCTAGTCTTTCCTTAGTTGAGATGTGAGCGTTCAATTATGTACTTATTTGTGGTCGCTCAATCAGCTGAAATAATGAAGATATTCCGGGTAGGCTTTTTTCCGGAGAAATGTATGTATGTGTTTTGGTGGGAGGGTAAAATTGTCTAATTAAAAATATGTTTGACGAAAGTTTCGACCGGAGAAAAAAGAGGAACATCGTTCTTTTTAAGTAGTAGAGATAGAGATAGAGATAGAGATAGAGAGGAGGCCGGCCGCATTGTGCTGTGCTACTCACCTCAAACCAATGTACGTATTGTTTCTCATGCCACTGTTATTTTGGCACGATTTAAATTTAGATTGACCTTAAGCATTCTACACTAGTGCGGTGAGTAGGCTGTTTATCCGACTCACGCTTCCATGGGTGACGCACCAAACCAAAGTAAAACCACATTGGCATGGCCATGGGAAGGCGAAAGCATGCATGCGGATTATTTTGGTGTCAAAATATACGTGCATACGGATATAAGAGCAAGTACAATAGAGTCTAGTCAGCTGACTATAAGACATTAAATAATATATTTTAGATGAGTTGGAGGAGAGAGAAGAGGAGAGAGAAGGGAGGTGGGCTACTATGCAATAGCCAGCTCTTGCACGTGCTCCTAGGCATCTTGTGAGAGTGAAAGGTGGGCCATATATTAGTAAAGTACTACATTCTTATAGCCAACTATTGTACATGTTAGCTATATGATGACTACAAATGATATAACATCTTATTATAGCCAACAGTTGGCTATATTATTGGAATTGCTCTAACATACCGTTGAGAGAAGTCATTAATAGGCAGCCCGCAAGCCGCAACCTTTGACCAACATTATGCGTTGCCTTGCTATCTGCTTGTCTGGTTTTGCAACTATTGTGATGGGATCAACTACCTGAGGTTAGCCATAGTGCTAGTATCATAAGTAGTACTACATATTGGTTCCACCAAAATATTGATGTGGCAGCTAATTAAAGAGGTGAAAAGAGATTAGAGTAACATAGGTGGATACTGTATCATAGCGACATCACCAGAAAAAATTAATGCCAAATAAATCTGGTCCACAATATTGCATTGAGATGCTACAAATCATTAAATATAACAAGATTATAATACCACTCCATGATACTACCCACTATAGACATAATATCATATAAAAATATCATATGCACGATACTAATATATGATACTACCCACTATGACCAGCCTAAGAGCATCTCCACCGGCGGTCCCGATAGCGGGCCCCATAGAGATTTGGGGGCTAGCGTCGTTTTTGGGCTCGCACCGGCGCCCCCTAAACGACACCGGCCATTTTTCGAGCCCAATAGAATCGCCGGCATCCTCGTGCCGGCCCCTTGGCCAAGGGCGCGAATTGGGCGCACCGGCGCCTCGCGGAACGACGGTTTTTGTGACTGGGGGCGCCTTGTCAGCGAGAGGACGCGACGGTTCGCATCGGCCGCGACGCGGGAAGGTTGGTCGTCGGCGTTTAATGGTCTCCCATGCGGAAACCGAGGCGGCCACGAGGGCAGCGACTGGCCATGCGGCGTCCAGTCGCCTACGCCGCCGTAAATGTGGGTAGTTGCCACCGCTATATAGCACGTACGCCGTCCACCACCGCCGCTCCATTCTCTCCTCTCATCTCCACCACATCCGCTCCATTCTCTCCTCTCTACATCAAAATGCCGCACCGTCTGAAGACCACCTACTCTATGCTTGGCCAACAGTCGCGCGCTGCCTCCACCACCACCACCGCAGCCGGAGCCGGAGCCGCAGGCCGACGCGGAGTACAACTCCGACGAGGATGAGAACCCACGGTTCGCGGCGTGGCACGAGGTCTACGTCGCAGACGCGGAACAGAGGCGGCGGAGGAGGCAGCGTAGTCGGGCGAGCCACCGCAGGCCCCCACCCACCCGGAGCAGGCGGCGATCCTCGCGTCGTTGAACACGCAACGCTACTAGCGGTTGAAGGAGGAGGAGCGCGAGTTCGTCAACGACGCGAACCTTGAGCATGTCCTCGAGATCTCGTGCCAGCGAGTGGCCACAGAAGAGGCGGGACGCCGCCTCATGGAGGCGGAGTGACAGAAGCTCGCAGAGCTCAACGCTCATCGCCACTACGAGGCGTTCGCCCGCCAGCAGGCGAGGCGCGCTGAGATGAAAGCTTCTCAGGAAAGGCTGGAAGCGCGGGGACAACGCCGCCGGCAAGCTCCCGCGATGCCGGCCGCCATGCTCCACCGCCAGATGCGCAAAGCAAGTGATGAGAAGCGGGCACGGACGCAGGCGGCAATGGCGAAGAACGATGACGAGGCAGGGCCGTCGAGCGCCCCAACCGGGGGCCAGTAGATCAGGATTAAGTTCAAGTTTTAGTTATATTTAAATTTAAGCTACTTTTGTATAAATTTCATATGAATTTCGATTTTCAAATGCCGGTGTCCCCATACGGTAGTGCCGGCGCACCTGTCGGCGACTATTTTAGGGCTGCCGGTGAAGATGCTCTAATTAATCGAGTTTGTTCCATGCATAGACTATGGAGGTCGGATGCGCCAAGCTACGTGTGTGTGCAGGTAAACCACAGTGCAGGGATAACATTGCGGGCAGTTTCTGGAATCAGAGAAAGCATACGCACACCTGTGCAAAATCTTTCTATCTAAACAGTGATGTACAGCACGCGCGACTGCCGCGCTGGTGCGTACTATCAATCTGTTCCTTCCTGAGTGGAGGTACACATAGTGTATTGTTGCATTTTGAGCCGTCAGACATCATGGGCGAGCATTCAGATATTGAGATAGATCGGTCGATCCAGGAGCAGATCGAGCGTGCACAATTTATACGCTTGCCATCATCGATCTCGTCGATCGCAACGTTTGCAGATCGTACATGCGATAATTCCTGACTCCTGACTGTCTGTTACGTGTGCAGAGAAATGTGAGCAGCTCTAACAGATGGATACGTCACTTAAGAGCAAGACACACACCGCTTTTTGGTTCTCATTCCTTCCATCACAGTATCACACTATCTAGCTAGTTTTTTTTTTTTTTTTTGGAACAAGAACTATCTAGCTAGTTGAATGCGCTAGTGATGTAGCTGGCCATCAGTGTCAGGCCATCTCCGACGGGCGATGCGAGCGTTCATCTGCCTCCGCGCGGTCGTAAAATACGTCTAGGTCCTACTTCAGCGACGTGACGTATAGTTATCGGACCGTCCGCATTGACGCATCTGGTCTAATTATGCGTCTCGGATGTATCTCTGCAGACACTGCGTGGACGCGCAAAGTGTCTGCTTGCGTCTGGCGGACGTTTCATCGGGCCCGACCTAAGCTCGATGCGTCTTCTCAGACGCGCTAGTACTGGCGCCGCGTGTCGCTTCGGCAGTGTACGACCACATTAATGGCGATGCCTCGCGTGGCGAGCGGTCGTCGCCTACCACTGTGCACGAAGTAATGGTGATGACACGCGTGCCGCGGCCATCGCCTACCTCCAGCCTATATAAACAGGGGCGTGCGCATCTCATCTCCTCCCACGCAGAACCTTAGCCGCCGCACAACCTCCACCGTAGCGCCGCCGCCACACAACCTCCACATTTGCCATGAGCAGCGCCGTCCACGGCCAGGCTACTGCGCCTCCACCTCCGACTCCACCTCCCCCGGTCGAGAGCTCCGACCAGGAGTTGGAGGACAACAAAAGCAGCGGCAACGTCCTCAATGCGGCTAGGGACGCGAAGTTCTTGGCTGACGCGGAGCAGGAAGCAGAAGAGGAGCGGGCGGCCCACGCGGCGTTCGACGCCAAGATGGAACGTTGCAGGGAGGCCACCGCCGTAGAGGACGACGACTCGGACATCTCATGGTCATCTGATGAACCTGATGGCCTACCCCGGAGGAGAGGGCGGTGGAGCAGAGGGTGTTAGTCGACTCCTTCGAGACGCTCAAGAAGGCCGAGGATGCCGCCAACGAGATGCTGAGGCGGCGCCTGCTAGAGGACGCGGCGGCGCACCAAGCACTAGAGGCCGCACAGCGGGCAACAGAGAAGCAGACGAGGGAGGGACGCAACGACGGGGCCGGGATGTCGGGCAGAAAGTAGCCTAGGGCTTGTATCGACGGTAGTTTGTAGTACATTATGTTTTTTAAATATTATTGCAAAATAAAAAATAGGTCACCCCGCTGGAAGCAGTCCAGACGCAAACAGACGTGCAGTCAAAACATATCCGCGGGGCCACAAAAACAAACGCCCACGACCAATTTTCACTAGAGACAAGCCCTTCTGTCCCGGCCAGTAAGGGTCTTTAGTCCCGGTTGGTCAACCAGGACTAAAGGCGAACCCTTTAGTCCCGGTCCAGTTACCAGCCGGGACAAAAGGCCGCGGAGCGCGCTGGGGGCGAAGGACCTTTAGTCCCGGCAACCGGGACTAAAGGCTATTTTGTAATTTTTTATTTTTTTTAATTACTTTTCACTCCCTCTATTTTTCTATTATTTTTTCAGAATTTCTAGTATTTCAGTTATTTGACAAGTTTAGACTCTAACTACACTTAATCTCTAGTCAAATTATTTACTCGTGGTTAAACTTCCCACTCGGTCACCCATCCCCCACTACTCCACCACTAGCGCTTTTCACTACTGGAGACAGGCCCTTCTGTCCCGACCCATAAGGGGCTTTAGTCCTGCTTGGCCAATCGGAACTAAAGGCGAACCCTTTAGTCCCGACCCGGTTACCAGCCGGGATAAAAGGCCGCGGAGCACGCTGGGGGCGAAGGACCTTTAGTCCCGGTTTGTCACACCAACCGAGACTAAAGGGTATTTTGTAATTTTATCCTTTTTTATAATTATTTTTCACTCCCTCTACTTTTCTATTATTTTTCTAGAATTTCTAGTATTTCAGTTATTTGATAAGTTTAGACTCTAACTACACTTAATCTCTAGTCAAATTATTTACTCGTGGCCAAACTTCCCACTCGGTCACCCATCCCTCGCTACTCCAGCACTAGCACGCTTAGGTCATCTCCAACGGGCCGACGCATTTTGGACGTCTGAAATGTCCGGTTGTGTCCGTTTGCGTCGGCCCGTGGACGCAATGTGGCCTAGGGCGACCGTTTGCGTCGGGCGAACCTCTAGCGGTACGGATGCATTTTTTTAGCGGAGACAGCGTCAATGTCATTAATGGCGTTTTACGTCCCACCGAGGCCTGCCGTTGGCGATTAACTGTTCCCGCGCGACGGCGGTCGTTCCCGCGCGTGCCCAATACATTGGCAAGTTTCGCCGGTGTTTTGCGCGCGCGGTAACGCCGTTTCCCGCCCTGCCGTGGCTATATATGCTGGACACCGGCGGGGGTGACGGGCACACCTCAAGCTAAACCCTAGCATCCATCCATGGCCGAGCACAACATTAGCTAGGATCAGGTAGTTCAGATGCGCCGCCACGCCCACCCGGAGGAGGACGAGGAGCTAGTCACCGCCGCCGTTCAGGCTGACCAGCTGGACCTGGAGGCGGAGGCGGAGGTTGCGGAGGCGGGGACGGAGGAGGCAGAGCGCGTGCAAGGGCGCCTCGCGGCGACCAGGGCGGAAATCGTCGACACCAGGGCCAAGGCACAGGCGGCGATGGCGGCCCCTCCGGCGGCCCCACCAGCGGACGCCGTCAACCACGACATCGCCGCCGCCGACGATGCCGTACCCGGCCGCTTCGAGTTTGCCGTCGACCAGCGGGTTCTGCTTGCGTTCTTCGAGACCCTGGCTAGGGACGCCCTGCGCCGTCAGGCTTGGGCAGCGGAGGAGGAAGCCCACAGCTATGCGGTCGCCATGGCTCGGGGGTACATGTGCTCCGACTTGGACTCGCTCCAGCAGAGGGGCCCTTCTCCCGCGCGGGTCGAGTAGGAAAACCGGGAGCTGGCGGGCGCCATCACCGCCAGGGACGAAGCGGCGGCGGAGGCGGCTAGGGATAGGGCCCGCTTCCACGCCCAAGCGGTGGCGGCGGCGGAGGCGGCGGTGGCCCAAGGGACGGCGGCCCAGGCGGCGACGGTGGAGGCTAACTCTATGGCCAGGAGAGTCATGTGGGACTCCTTCCTGGCTGAGGCCCTCGAACGCTGCAGGCGGCAGGACGAGACGTCCGATCGCCGCCGTGTGCGGCGCGCGGAGTGCGTGAAGGCAGCGCTCCCACTTCGACGACGACGCTGGCCCCTCCGGCGGCCAGTAGTAGGGCGCGCGACCACGAGAAACCCAGACCGTGGTAGGCCGTGCGACGGCAAGTAGTGGCGGCCGTTGTAGTTTTAGGTTAACTCGACTGACCATCTCTGTAAAGATGGTCCTTTTGGCCAATCAATAGTAATGAAAAAAATATTTTGTTTGCCTAGTCAATACCGACCGGGCCGGGATGCACCGAACGTGGACACTTTCCGCGACCGCGCAGCGTCCACGAAGAAGCAAACATGGCGCATATTTGGGCCAGGTTTGCGTCGCCGATGACGGCCCGGTCACTATGCGTCGCCCCGCTGGAGGTGCTACCCGACACATTTTTCGTCCCGGTGGACGGAAACGGTCACTCAGCGTCCGTTTGCATCGCCCCGTTGGAGATACCCTTAACTTGTGAGTTCCTCCCCGTCGCGCTTCCAAGTGCTTCGCGCGCATGTCTGTGATACTAGTATCATATCAATCCTATTAACATGTTGGTCGAAGTCACATTTCTTTATTGTTTGAATTTTAAATAATTCTTTTAATAAACAAAAGTAACGATGTAATAATAATCTTAAATAAATAAATAAATAATAACTTTTTAAAAGTATTATTTTTAATTTTTAATTTTTTTTGCCAAACCTGAAAACCTGAAAATTTTAAAATCTCAAAATTGCAAGATGCAATTATTAATTTAAAATATAAAAATATGAAATCCTGAATTTCTGACAAAAACTAAAATCTTCCTGCTTTCATATTTTTATTTGGAATTTTGAGAATATAAAAATTGGCTAACTGGGTAAAACCAGGTGAATTCGGATCTAGCATTTTCCGCGATCATTTTGATATATTATACGGTTTTTTCGATATCGTATGCAACCAGAAAAGCCGTTTTACTTTTTTCTAAACTTATTTTGCGAAAAAAATTGAAATTCAAATTTATTAATTTTTCCTAATAGTAGGTTGCGTAACATACAAGAATCTTAAAAGATTTTTTTGAATTTGCTATTATTTTTAAAAAAATTACAAAGCTAAAAAACGATCCGGGGGAGCTAGAGGCAGTGGGCCGCATACCCTTTAGTGTTTGTGTCTCAAATTGGGATAAAAAGTTCCTAACGAATCGGACCAAAAAGTACCGGACGCGTGGACGGATTCGGTGCGACGTGGCCATGCATTTACTCCTGGCCCACACTATATATGCGTGTACCCTCACGTCGAAGCTGCTACATTGAAAGCTGCGTACACATACTCACACTTGTCGTTGCAGATTCCGTCTCGACTTCTTCGAACTGCCCAACAAGCTGTATAAATTGCATCCGCTAGACTATTGTTGTACTTTTGGTGTGCTAGCTACCGGGCGGCCATGGTGTTAAGTGCTACACAATTCCACGGAGTACATCACCATGCATGATTGCGCTGCATCTAGCTGGTTAGTCATAGTAGGAGTAACATAGATTCAATACTATCACTAAACTGTACTTATTCACCAGTACCTAATTTATATGCAAATCGATCTGATTAGAAATATGTATAAAGGTACGTACTTGTATTAGTCAACAGCTGTCAATTAATATCCGTACGTACACTAACGAAAGAAGGGAAAAAGCTGCAGCCATCTAGTACCTTCTGATGGTTATCGAACTCGGTGTTAAAAAAACTAATCGGTGTTTTTTTTGCAGAAGTTACAGAAGAAATACTACACAGTCACATGATCTTAACCTTAGATTGATGTTACTTGCCTGTTTTGCTCAAACTATAACACCATTGATACAACGCCATTATTCGGGGGATGTAAATGGGGGTAAATATATGATATTTTAGTTAAACAATGCCAAATATAAAGGGTCTAGGCCAAAATTTCTTGGGCTAGGGGACCAGGGGAGGGGATGGTGGTCCCCTGGTCAAAAAACAACGAAGTGGTTCGAGCCCCATTGATTTTTTTTTTTTATTTGGGCATGAATGAGGCAGTAGTTCCAATGGATGTCGTGGGTGTCCTCATTGCTTTCACGATGTTGTTCTACCTTCAGCAACATCGTGAAAGTGACGAGGACACCCACGAGCAGCGGGAAGAACACCATTGCCTCTCTGGTCACCATTGTTCGCACCTTAGAATCCTCGTGAGAGTTGAGGTTTTGGGCCTAACGTCGGTGGCAGACAAAGGCTTGGGAGGAGAAAGAGCAGGTGAGGAGGAGAAATAGGAAATTAGAATGGGTACAAACGGTTCCTTTTTTATTTACGTAACTTGAAAAGTTTGAATATTATGTTTTGCACCAACGTTTGTTTGTTTGATTGAACCATAGATGAAACAGAGTTTTCTTATTCCAGAAGGTGTTTTTTGTTTCGAAATTATGTTACAAACTGTAATTTATAACAAGCTGTGGAATTGCTAATTCTCGCTGAAGCAGATCAGTAAATTCTCAGTCCAGCAGCCAAGGGTAGTTGGATTTTGAATCAAGGATTGTGCAAACATATAGTAACACATTATGGTTTACCGGCCATTTTATTATATAGAGGAGACCAGCTGGGCTCTTCTTTAATGGGCCCCGTATTTGAGTTTTAGCACCAAATACTTTTCTTTGTCCTTATGCCTTTGGAGTTCGCTTAGTGCTGTTGCCTACCCTCAGAAATCACTCATGACTGGTAAGCTAATATTTTTCGCTTGTGGAACTAGGTAAGCTTTATTGCTAGGTTTCTTTGTACAATTTCTATTTTCTCATTCTTGTTCATTTTTGTTTCTTTGCTACTTATTTCCTTTTACGGATTTTGTTCTTCTTTTCTTTTTCTTTTTATTTTATTACTTTATTTAAAAAGTTAGTTCTTTTTTAGTTAAAGATGGTAAAGTACCTTAATAGTGACCCATTTACATCTATAGGTTTTTTCTTTTTGAAGATACATCTATAGGTTTACTACCAGTGGTGTGCCTATAGATGCAACGCGACCAGTAAGAAGCCCAGTCATTTTATTCTTTGATCAGAATGGTCTACGTATTTGTGGCATGTACATATATGCATACGCCACTAGCAAGTAGCCCAGTGATTTTTTACCCGTGACGTGTCTCCTTGGTGACACGTTATTAATGCAGATTGCCTATATGCTGAGTAGACGAGACTAGTATGATTATCCGACTCTGACTTCCATCTGTGATGCACCAAATCAAAATAAAACACAGTTGCATTGCCATGCATGGGGAGGCGAAAACTTGCATATACATTCTTCTGGCTTCAAAACAAGCATGCATACGGTGGAGAGACGTCGATAACAGCCGCAACCTTTGACCAGCATGCATTGCAATGTTATCTGCGTGTCTGTTTTAACAGCTATTGTCATGGGATGGGAGTACGCTAGCTAATTAATCGAGTTTGCTCCATGCATGGACTATTGACGGCACATCCCTTGCTACGTGTGCAGGTAAGCACAGTGAAATGATAATATTGCGGGAATCAGAGAAAGCATATGCACACCTGCTGCCAACGACAGCACCTGTCCAAAATCTTTCTAGCATGCGCGCTGCCACCGGTGGTGCATATATCGATCTATTCCTTTCTCGGTGGAGGTATGTAGTGCAGTGGTGCATTTTGAGCCGTCAGACATCATGGGCGATCGTTTTTTTCGAGATGGGGAGTTTAACCTCGGCTTCTGCATCATGATGATGCACACGGTTTTTTATTAAAACAGTATTTAAAAGTCTTACATAATTCGCATCTCAGTCATCGTCTACAGTTGATACAAAAATCAACCAGCGGAACCAAAAGAACATCAAAAAACTACAAATCATTGTAGCCTCCTAGTATGCCGCCAGTCAGTCTGGCACAAGATATCCTGAGCGACCGTCTGGAGCCGTGTACATCCAGAAACCATGGCATCCCGTAGTCCCTCCGGCGATAGGAGAGCCCATAGCTGAACCCAGTGAGCCATCATATGAATAACCTGCAAGTAGTGAAAAGATTGTTTTTATTAAAGATAAAATTATTTCTTGCCCTCCAAATAGACCAACATAAAGCCGAAACCCCAACACGGATGAAAGCTTTAGATTGTCTATCTACCCCATTTAACCAATTTCTAAACATATTTGTTGTTTCCCTAAACCCCTAACTCGATCGTAGAGAGATTGGAGAGGATGAACTCAGGAACACGCGTGGTTTTTGTGCTGCGCTCAACTGCAGCTTTTCTGTTCTCTCTTCCTTTTATTCAATCGAAGGAAAACGTGTCGAGCAACGTGCTCCACTACTGATCGTGTCCATCCCCACGATCCGAGCTTCGTGCCCAACGATCTAGACTGAGTCATGGCTGCCGCACAAGTCGCAACAACCAGCTCGCAATTAACAGAAAACGAAAAAACTGCTAACTACTCTATCTGACGAAACTGACGAAACTGACAGCGGTGTCAAAAAGGACACATGTCTAAAACAGCAGATGAGTGAGGGAGCGAGGGTTTAAGCAACAATCTCCCCCTCAACCCTCGCGTACACCTTGAGTATCAACGATGCCGATCTTGGATCGCAGCTCCTGGAAACGAACGCGCCCAAGCGGCTTCGTCAAGATGTCAGCCTTCTGCTCTGCCGTCCTGATGAACTCCGGTGCCACCATGCCCTTTTCGACATAGTCACGAATGAGGTGATATCGAAGATCAATGTGCTTACTCCGATCATGCAGGACTGGATTCTTGCAGAGGGAGATGGTGGACTTGTTGTCGATGAAGAGCGAGAATGGCGCAGCCTTCTTGTTGAGAAGCTCGCCAAGCAGGCGTGCCAGCCAGATGCCCTGACAGGCAGCGGTGGCCGCTGCAATGTACTCAGCCTCGCACGACGACGCGGTAACGACCTTCTGCTTCTGAGACTGCCAGCTGATCGGACTGTGGCCGAGGAAGAACAACACACCAGACGTGCTCTTCCTGGTATCCACATCGCCGGCATGATCAGAGTCGCTGAAGCCTGTCAACTTCTCTCTGTCCCCACGCCGATACACGCACCCAAGGTTCAGTGTGCCAGCGATGTAGCGCAGAAGATGCTTCAGTGCTGCGAGATGGTCACTCGCAGGCGCCTCCATGAATCTGCTCAGGAATCCTACGGCGAACGAAATGTCCGGACGCGTATGAACAAGATACCTGAGGCTTCCGATCAGGCTCCGGTAGAGCGTTGCATCCACTGGTGCCTCAGAGCTCTCCTTGCTCAGTTGGCACCGTGCCTCCATCGGTGTGCGTGTGGCATTGCAGTCCACGAGCCCAGCCTTCTCGAGGAGCTTGCTTGCATATGCACCTTGGGAGAGAGTGGTGTGACCCCTCTCCTGCTTGACCTCCAGCCCGAGGTAGTACCGTAGCAACCCGAGGTTGCTCATGCTGAAAAGATTCTTCATCTCTTCCTTGAAGAAGTGGATCTCCTGCACCTTGGCCCCGGTGATCACCAGGTCGTCGACGTAGACCCCGACGATTAGTAGTGAGTCGCCGCTCCCCCGTGCGTACATGCCGTGTTCTGCGACACTGCGCATGAAGCCTTGCGTCCAGCTTGGCGTTCCATGCCCTTGGTGCTTGACGGAGTCCGTACAGGGCCTTGTGCAGCCTGTACACTCCGTGCTCGTTTCCGTCGGCGGCGAAACCTGGCGGTTGAGAGACGTAGACCACCTCCTCGAGATCACCGTTCAGGACGCGGACTTGACGTCCAGATGATGGACCTCCCATCCATGGTGAGCGGCCAGCGCGACGATGAGCCTCACGGACTCGAGCCTGGCCACCGGTGCGAACACCTCCTCGAAGTCGACACCAGGACGCTGCACGTATCCCTTCGCAACGAGGCGGGCCTTGTGCTTGATGATGTGCCCGCGCTCGTCCTTCTTCACCTTGTACACCCACTTGAGGCCGATCGCGCGGTGGCCCAATGGGAGCTGGGTGAGCGTCCAGGTTTCGTTGTCGTCGATGGACTGGAGTTCTTCAAGCATCGCACGTCGCCAGCAGTCCTCACGGTCCGCTTCGGCAAACGACGAGGGCTCCTCCCCTGTCATCAGGTTCAGTTCCTCGTCATCGGACACCTCCAATTCCGCGGCTGGCTCTGCAGCTGGATCTTCCAGTAGGTCTTCTATTCGACGGAAGCGGTGATGCACACCAGCGCTGTCGTCTGCGTCGAAGAGTCCTTGCTGGGTCGTGGGCGGCGTCGCAAACTGAATGACGTGCCCTTCCCCCTTTTTACCTCTTGTGCCAGAGGGAGCGGTGAGCGGCGAGCTTTGTGGCGGCGTTGAAGCCTCACTCACGGTAGCGCCTCCTGCTGATGCCTCCGCTGCGGCAGAGTTTTCGCCATCATTCTCTGCCGTGGCGGTCCTTGCTGCCGCTGCCCGTGTGACGTACACAGGGTACTCCACCGTGAAGGAACTGCTCGCCGGCGGCTCCCCCGGCGCCTCCCAGATCCAGCGAGCCTCCTCGTCAAAGACCACGTCTCGAGACACGTGGACATGCTTGGCCTTGGGATCGTACATGCGGTATGCCTTGGATCCTTCCTCGTTTCCGATGAACACCATCGAAGAGCTTCTGTCGTCCAGCTTCTTCAGGTGTGGGCGCGTGTCCTTGACATGGCCAATGCATCCGAAAATGCGCAGGAACCTCACGTCAGGGCGCCTCCCGTACCAGGCCTCGTATGTCGTCTTGCCGTCGACGCTCCGCGTGTAGCTCCTATTCAGGATGAACGCGGCGGTGAGGACCGCTTAGCCCCAGAACAAGTTCGGGACTTGCTTCGCCTTGAGCATGCTCCGCGCCATGCCGAGCAGCATCTGGTTCCGACGCTCCACGACACCGTTTTGCTGCGGTGTGTAGGGTGCGGTGAGGTGGCGCTGCACTCCAGTCTCAGAACAGTGCTGATAGAAGGTTGCCGATGTGAACTCGCCGCCGCGGTCCGTCCTCAGCACGTGGAGCTTGTGTCCACACTCCACTTCTGCAGCCGCTTGGAACTTCATGATGGCGTGAGAAGCTTCGTCCTTGGACCTGAGCAGGTGGACCCAGATGTATCGACTGTGATCGTCGATCAGAAGCAGGATGTAGCGACGCCCTCCCGGCGTCGGTGGCGTGATCGGGCCACACAGGTCACCGTGCACGAGGTCGAGTTGCGCCTCCGCGCGGTACTTGGCCTGCTGGGAAAACGGACGCCGCCGCTGCTTCCCCGCGAGACAGGCCTCGCACAGCTCCTCTTCGTGCTCGATGTGAGGGAGGCCGCGCACGAGCTCCCCCTTCGCCATTCTCTGCAGTCCATCAAAGTGCAAGTGTCCGAGCCGGGCGTGCCATCGCCAGGCGTCGGAGACGTGCCCCACCGCGAGACAGATGGGGTGGACAGGGGTGAAGTTGAACTTATACAGGCGATTTGGTGAGCGCTTTACCTCCATCACCAGACGATTATGGTGATCACAGACGGTGAGAAGTCCACGACGTATGCGGACGTCGTACCAGCTTTCGTCAAGCTGGCCCAGGCTCACGACGCTGCTCCTGTTGACTGCCAAAACCCACCGGCGGGCAGCGGCCTTGTCAACACTGTAGAGCCGGGGGGAGCCTAGAGCTGCGGCTGGCTGAGACCCCTCCGAGCGACGGCCCGCAATGCTCTTCTGGTCACACGCGGCGTTGCGAAGTGCAAGGGCGTGCCACCTGACCTATACCTGGTCAGGAAGGTGATGAGGTTGCCTCGCTTAGTTTCCTGCAGGGCATACATGTAAACGTTAAATTCGAGCCTCGATCGGCTCTCAGGTTATCCTGTGAATCGGCTCAAAGAGCCGATCCACCCATGATCCGTACGGGGTGCACGAATACTTGGTGGTCCTGCTTGATCAAGATGAAGCTAATGAGACCTACGACGATTTAGGGTTTTCACCGCATAACCGGATCATCCTACTCCAGGTTGGGCCTTGCGGCCACGCACGGTGCTCGTAAGCCGATCCTAAACAAGGCCAAAAAACCAACATGAAGTTGATCCTAGGAACATCCCGTTTAGGACTTGCGAACGCCACCCTACGTGCCACCGGATCCTCCCCCCATTGTAAGGCCAAACTATTGCAGATATTAAACTAATCCTTGTAGAACAAGGAGCAATCGTAACGGATCAGATCTACTAAATAATGATCAAGCGGGTGCCGCCCCCACACCTGAGATAGGCGTGAGGACGGCTAGATATGCAAGGGTAGCACTACGTAAGCATGCTTAAACGAAGAACAATGCTAACCCTAACACATCTAATGATAACTACGTTGCTCGCCATCAAAAACGCTTCGATACGAGCAACGCATGAACAACGTGGGGCTTGTGCTGCCTAGATCGCAAGATGCGATCTAGGCAGCATGTCGCTTACCCGATAGAAACCCTCGAGATGAAGGAGTTGGCGATGCGCCGAGATTGGTTTGTTTTTGGGGTTGAACGTGAGTTGTTGTTTATTCCATAAACCCTAGGTACATATTTATAGTCCAGGGGACTTTCTAATGAGGGCGTGCACTAAACCGTGCACGACTAAGATTCTATCTCTTATCTAAAATAATAAACTACTAAATAAAGATACACGGGCAATTCAGCCCAAGACCCTTCGTGCCGGGCCGCCTTAGAATTCTTCCACGAGTAATCTTCCAAGCCCGGCCCACCTCTCGGATTCGTCTAAAATCTGGTGATAACACATGCCCCCTCGGTTTTGGAAATAACATTTCCAAAATCATTATGCTTTCCCTTCGAAGGGTCATGTCGTAGCAGAGCAGAGCCGTTACAGCATCCGTCATCATTATGCCCTGTCTTCTCAGCTTCTCTAAAAATCCTGACAGCTTTAGCATCGATCCCTTGGAAGTTGTAATGGCATTAATCCTTCACCAGATTCATCATTATTTAACCGCGCCGACCGGTTAGCTCTCTCTCATATCCTCTATTCCATCCCAGCTATCGGCACCAAAAAACCCTCTCCTCCTGTAGCAATGTCTTCCTCTTCCTCTTCCTTCTCAAAACTCTTCCCCCAATCTTCGCCGAAGAAGAAGACCGAGGACAGCCTCCACCCCGCAGAGTGAATCCCTTCTCCTCCGACAAGGAGGAAAAAGAAGGAGAAGCAGCGAAGGCCAAAGCCTCTCCTTCCGCCCAGCTCCCGCCGAAGAAGCGCCCCCGCATGTGGGCGGACAGCGAGGACGAGGATGATGACGAAGAGGAAGAGGAGGAGGATGACTCCTCCTCCTCCATCGGGTACCCGCCGACCAAGCGCTTCCGCTCCTGGGCGGACAACGAGGATGATGATGATGACGAGGAGGAAGAGGCTCCGGCCAAGGGCTGGGGCAGCGACGACGAAGAGCTCCCTCGGGAGCAGCGCCGACGACGTCGACGGCGGCGATGACGAGGACAGCGACGACTAGTAGTATAGGACTAGTAGTAGCAGTGCACTAGGCACCAGATCCCTCTTTTGAGAGCCATCGGCTCTTTCTTGTAAAGCCGCTCCTTGGAATTAATGAAATTGTTCTTTCCATTTATCCTTTAATCGCTCCAATTTCATTCCCTCCGTTTGCCATGCTAAGACCGATAGCAACGCGTCGGACTTCTTTCCTTTCTTGCAGCAACAGCACAGTCCAAGCCCTGTACTAGGCGTCGGCTTTTCCTTCCCAGTTCCTGCCTGAGACGACCATGATGCAGCCGCAGCCGAGGTGACCCTAATCGGCTCTCAAAAACAGGGCATCCTCCAGGCTTGTTGCCCCCCGAGTCTCAGCCAAGGTAAAGCAGAGCTGTATGGACCTAGGCTCGATCATGTCTGAGGGAGCTCCTTATGCCGAGCTAGCCGATTTAAATATGCATCGGCTTCCCAAAAAACGGAGAGCCCTCAAGGTGAGCTGCCCCCCGAGTTTCTTCAGTTCCTGCCGGCCAGATAGGCTCCCTGACATTGACCTAATCATTGATCTGATCCGCAAGCCCATGCTGCTCCTGACATTGTCCTTGAAGAAATCTCCCTTGAGTCGATGGCCATGCATCGGCTTTCATGTCCTTAAGTCGATGCCTGCTGCATCGGCTGTGTTCGAAAATTTTCGAATTTTCATCATTTTTTTTTTATGGCCGACCTGTACATCGGCCCCCATATTCCAATACCCATCAACAAAAGATGAGATGCTTCCGTTGCATATCCTCGCATTTTCATATACTCAGGTGCCCCCCGAGCCGATTCTGTCAAGAAAATTGATGGTATCGGCTCGTTGGATAACATGTTGAACCCGGGTAGAAAGGTAGGTGAGGATAATTTTGGCCGATTGCTCGGAATCGGCCTCCACGTTGCTTGTTCGTTGAAGGTTTTGTAAGTTCCCTTCGTAAATTTTTTTGGGGCCGATCACAAGGATCAGCCTCTCCTGGTTTGCCCATTGGTTTGATCTTGCTACTTGGTCAGGCTGGATGAAACCAACCCAACCTCTGACTTGATGCGCCTGCTGTCGTCCACCTTGTGTGCTCCGTAGAGTCGTGGAGCGCTACGCTCCGTCGGCAAGACGAGTACCATGTTTGTGCCAGCCGATGTCTCATCATCGGCTTTCCTCTGTTTAGGGCGCCACTCCATTTTCCGTGGACGACCCTCTTCATCCAGGGTTCGCCGAACCTTTGCAGCCAGATCAGGCCGTGCCTTTCTTAGCGTATGCAGGTACAACCTTTCGGCTTCCTCCAGGCCGCGCAATCGCTGAACCCTCGCGCTTCGGGAACGGCTGAGTCCGTCGGGGCACCACCTTGGCCGGTGGTACCTGTCTTCTTCCACTTCTCCCTCGTCTTCCGAATCTTCAAGATCTGCCCAACGAGGTGACTCAGCCGCGTTTGCTTTGTGGCGGGAGAGGCCCTAAGCGCTCGAACACGGACACGTTGGCTGCCTCCTTCTTTTTCGATTGCATTCGGGCAATTGCCGATTGTGGGCAATCGGCTCATTCCCGAATCCCAGCAGTTGTCTGAAGAAGGGGCAGTCCCAGTGTCTGGTGTTGTCATCTTGCTCCCTGGATGCTTCCGTGGCACAGCGCTCGTGCTCCTCCTCATCGCGATTCTGCCGACGATGTCTTCTGGCTTCTCTAGCCAAACGATCTTCTCTATCATCGTAATTGGGTCGCCGGCGTTGGTCATACTGGCTAACATATTTGTTGAGGAGGTGATCGAGAGGGGTCGCCGATATCTTATATTCTTCACCTCTCCTCTCGTGACATAGCGCTTGCCATCATGATGGAGCCGATCGCGTGGAGCGGCCTCCTCTCGTGTCCTTGCTATGAGAGCAGCTGCCCTCATCTCCATCTTTGCCGTAGTGGTTTCCGGGTCCTACCATGTTGATGCCGAACGAGGGACCTGGCCGGCAACCTTCGGGGTAGGTGATTTCTACCATGTTAACGGCGGGGAAGGGTTGGGTGTCGACCTTCATGGCGTACTCGGTTGAAAATTAGCCGCCCCTTCTCTATCGCCGCTTGGATGTGCCGACGCCACACCCGGCAGTCGTTGGTGGCATGGGAAAGCGAGTTGTGGAATTTGCGAGACGGCTTTCCGTTTAGCTCTTTCGCCGTGGGGAACTTGAGACCTTCGGGAACCGTCAACTCGTTTCTCCTTGAGCAGGAGGTCGAAGATTTGTTCAGTCTTGGTCACGTCAAAATCAAATCCCCCGGGCGGCCCCGGTGGCTTTACCCATTTGCAGGCCACGGGGTTCCTCCCCGAGTCCACTCAGCCACTGCTATCTCTTGGCCTCCCGCAGGCACCTCATCCTCCCCCGTATCGACCATGACTACCGCACGCTTGAACTTGTCTTGGTACAGGTCGGGGTGGCGCTGTTCATATGCCGATAGTTTCGAACCATGTGCGCCGGCGAGGGATAATCCGCTTGGGAGGCCATGTCCTTGAGCCGTGTTGCAAGGCCTGCTATCGCCAACTCGATCGCTTCCTTTTCAGCTTATACGAACCGAATAACATCGGTTCCTAAGATTCCTGAAGCGCTGGATGTATTCTCGTCACCGTTTCCCCGCGCTTCGACGTAGTTGTGCTAGATCGGCAATGCCGGACTCGGAAGCTTCGAATGGTATTGCATATGGAACTGTTCTTCCAATTGCTTCCAAGACTGGATGGAGTTCGCTGGTAGAGAGGTGTACCATCCAAAAGCCGATCCCGTGAGGGACTGTGAAAAGAGCCTCACGCGTAGCTGATCCGACACTGAAGCCGGTCCCAGTTGAGCCAAATATCGGCTGACGTGCTCGATGGAGCTGGAGCCATCTGATCCACTGAATTTGGAGAAGTCGGGAGCCGATATTTTGGTGGCAGCGGGATCATCTCGTAATCGTCGTGGTACGGCTTGGAATAGCCGACTCGCTCTTCTTTTCGGCATCATGCCGAACTGGTCTCTCGCATGGTATCGATCTGATCCGCCGTGCTGGCCGTAGGAGTTGCACTCGAAGATTCGCCGGGGTGGCGTACTTGGCCTGCCACGTTTGCTTTTCCAGCTCCGAGCCAACTACGGGAGCTGGGCTCGGGAGTTTCGTCGGTGTGGCGTATTTAGTTAGCCACGTCCGCTCTGTCGCCGACGTTCCTCCCGTCTTCGCCGGAGTCCCCGATGTTGTGGCCTGGTTTGTGAGTGCCCGGTCACCACAATCCGGCACATACATGCACGCGTACCCATGAGGGATCTCCTTAGGCGCCTCCATTAAGAACCGGTAGTCACCGGGGTCGCCACCACTTCGTAGACGAGGAATGCCGGTGTAGTCGGCACTTCAGCAGGTGCTGCCAACGCAAATGGCAGCGGTGGACGGGACCGGAATGGCAACTCTCCTTGATGCGTCCCGAGAGCTGGTCCCGACGGCGAGTACCGGTGGCTCATGATCTCCTGGATCACGCGCGAGCGACACGCTCCGAAGACGTTGACCAAGTTCTCGAGTGGCGGTGTAGCGAGTGAGCCACCGTGTAGTTGATCTCCCGCCGCAGCACCCCGGTGCGTTCCAACGACGGGGCGGAGAGGTCTACCCCATCGAGTGCACCTTCCGGTGAGAACCCCTTCCATCCGATGCCACCGGAACGGGTTCTCCGAAAAGAGCCGATGAGGTCGGCTTCGAGGGTAGCCTTGATCTCGTTGTATTGCTTCTTGAGGTCATCGAGCGGATCCTCGTAGGTGATCGGCGTGCCGTCCGCCATCTCGGATGTAGATGGCGATGTGGTTGATGCGGACGATGGTCCCACCGGGCGTGCCGAATGTGTTGACTGCCAAAACCCACCGGCGGGCAGCGGCCTTGTCAACACCGTAGAGCCGGGGGAGCCTAGAGCTGCGGCTGGCTGAGACCCCTCCGAGCGACGGCCCGCAATGCTCTTCTCGGTCACACGCGGCGTTGCGAAGTGCAAGGGCGTGCCACCTGACCTATACCCGGTCGGGAAGGTGATGTGGTTGCCTCGCTTAGTTTCCTGCAGGGCATACATGTAAACGTTAAATTCGAGCCTCGATCGGCTCTCGAGTTATCCCGTGAATCGGCTCAAAGAGCCGATCCACCCATGATCCGTACGGGTGCACGAATACTTGGTGGTCCTGCTTGATCAAGATGAAGCTAATGAGACCTACGACGATTTAGGGTTTTCACCGCATAACCGGATCATCCTACTCCAGGTTGGGCCTTGCGGCCACGCACGGTGCTCGTAAGCCGATCCTAAACAAGGCCAAAAAACCAACATGAAGTTGATCCTAGGAACATCCTGTTTAGGACTTGCGAACGCCACCCTACGTGCCACTGGATCCTCCCCCCCATTGTAAGGCCAAACTATTGCAGATATTAAACTAATCCTTGTAGAACAAGGAGCAATCGTAACGGATCAGATCTACTAAATAATGATCAAGCGGGTGCCGCCCCCACACCTGAGATAGGCGTGAGGACGGCTAGATATGCAAGGGTAGCACTACGTAAGCATGCTTAAACGAAGAACAATGCTAACCCTAACACATCTAATGATAACTACGTTGCTCGCCATCAAAAACGCTTCGATACGAGCAACGCATGAACAACGTGGGGCTTGTGCTGCCTAGATCGCAAGATGCGATCTAGGCAGCATGTCGCTTACCCGATAGAAACCCTCGAGATGAAGGAGTTGGCGATGCGCCGAGATTGGTTTGTTTTTGGGGTTGAACGTGAGTTGTTGTTTATTCCATAAACCCTAGGTACATATTTATAGTCCAGGGGACTTTCTAATGAGGGCGTGCACTAAACCGTGCACGACTAAGATTCTATCTCTTATCTAAAATAATAAACTACTAAATAAAGATACACGGGCAATTCAGCCCAAGACCCTTCGTGCCAGGCCGCCTTAGAATTCTTCCACAGGTAATCTTCCAAGCCCGGCCCACCTCTGGATTCGTCTAAAATCTGGTGATAACAGCTCCTGAGCGCGGGGATGAAGAAGACGTCAGTGAAGGCGCGATGTCCTCCCTTGTCGGCGGTGAACACGACGGTCCCTCGCCCATGGATGTCAACCACGGATCCGTCCGCGAAGCGCACCTTGCCCGCGACGGATCGGTCGAGGACTGCGAAGGCATCGGCGGCGCCGGTCATGTGGTTCGTGGCACCCGTGTCCAGGAACCAGCCTTGGCCTCCGCCGTCAAGAGTAGGCGTGACGATCGCCTTCTCTTCGTTGAGGAAGATCTGGCCGCCGATGTGGGAGACGATGCTGCTCTCCTGAGCGGGCTCACTGATCTCCTCGACGGAGGCCATCATCAGCCCCGGGCCCTCATCTTCTTCGGCTTGCACGAGGTTTGCAGCGCGTCGTGCTTTGGTGGATGCCTTTTCCGCCTCGTCCCTCTGCTTCTTGCGACACTCTCGTGCCCAGTGCCCTTTCTTGCCGCAGTAGCGGCAGTGCTCCCTGTCCACGGTGCCTGAGTCGTCTGTTGTTGGCGACGTGGGTGCGGGCGTGCCTACCTTCTTCTTGCCGCGATCATCGCTCCTTCCGTTGGAGCCACCGCCGCGAGGCTGGCGCTTGCGAGCCTCCCACTGCTCCTCAGTGAGAAGGAGCTGGCCACCGGCGGCGCTGCTCCCAGGTACTCCGTCCATGCGCTCCTCGATCGCGCGTAGATGTCCTGTCACCTCCTCGACAGTTAGCGTGGCCGGGTCGAGGAGGGTCTCCATGGAGAAAGCGATCTGCAGAAATTGAGAAGGCACGACGGAGAGGAACTTGCGGATGATCTTTTCTTCGTTGACGGTGTCGCCCAGCGATCGCAGAGCGGTCGCGAGGTTGGAGATGCGAAGGGTGAAGTCCTGGACCTTCTCCCCGTCCTTGAACGCCACGGTCTCGAACTCCGTTCGCAGACGCCGAAGCCGTCCATCTCGAACCCGATCGGGCCCCTGGTACTGGACCTTGATGGCCTGCCACGCTGCCTTGGACGATCCCTTGCCGATCAACATGCAGTGCATGTCTTTCGGCGTGGATCGCAGGAGCGCCGCCAAAGTCTTCATGTCGTCGACGCGCGCGACGTGGTCGTCCTCGATCGCGTCCCAGAGCGACGCGGCCTGGAGATTCACCTCCATGACCATCGCCCAGGTCGTGTACTCACCTCGAGTGAGCATCGGGAAGTGAAGGTTCGCGGTGGAGCCACCGCCAGACTCTCGCACCACAACCTCACCGCCGCCGCGCCGTGCTGTGTCCCTGCCGCGGCTCTGCGAGCGCCGTCACCGAGCGGGCGGGGGAGTACGCGACTCGTGGGGAGATCTACTCCCGCTTGACATGGTCGCAGAATCGAAACGCTCTGATACCAAATGTTTCCCTAAACCCCTAACTCGATCGTAGAGAGATTGGAGAGGATGAACTCAGGAACACGCGTGGTTTTTGTGCTGCGCTCAAGCTGCAGCTTTTCTCGTTCTCTCTTCCTTTTATTCAATCGAAGGAAAACGTGTCGAGCAACGTGCTCCACTACTGATCGTGTCCATCCCCACGATCCGAGCTTCGTGCCCAACGATCTAGACTGAGTCATGGCTGCCGCACAAGTCGCAACAACCAGCTCGCAATTAACAGAAAACGAAAAAACTGCTAACTACTCTATCTGACGAAACTGACGAAACTGACATTTGTAATATTGGTTGGAGGTGGAAGATCAAACGTGAAATTAACCGTACGCCAAAGAAGTTTAGCTAATGGACACTTAATAAAAAGATGTTCGACGGTTTCCTGTTCTCCACAAAAAACACACTTCATACATCCATTCCAATTCCGTTTAGCAAAATTATCTTTAGTTAATAGTACTTTGTTACTCAGGAACCACATAAAAATCCGTATTTTTAAAGGGACCTTAACTTTCCACAAATATTTCCTCAAAAATGGGGTATGATCACTCATAAGATCTTCATACATCGATTTAACCGTAAATTTACCATTGGTTGTCAATTCCCAAACAAAACGATCTTGTTCATCATTTAAATGTACCGTCATTAGTTTTCGGCATAACTGCAACCATAAAGTCCATCTATTTCCCAATAACGTTCGTCTGAAACTCATATTCAGTGGGGTTTGGGCTAACACATGAGCTACCGTTACATTTTTCTGATGCACAATATTATATAATGACGGATATTGATTTGCTAGAGGAGTTTTTCCTAACCAAACATCTTCCCAGAAACGAGTACTCAACCCATTTCCAACTTTAAAAAAACCTCTATTAAAAAACTCCTCTTTCACACGCATTAAGCCCTTCCAGAAGGAAGAATCTGTGGGCTTTGGTTGTACAACCGATAAGGTTTTATGTCTTAAGTATTTATTATGTAACAATTCCTGCCACATCCCTTCCTCATTAAGCAATTTAAACAACCATTTACTTAATAAACATTTGTTTTTGAGTTCGAGCACTTCAGTACCTAGACCACCTTGATCTTTAGGCCGGCAAACAATATTCCATTTTGTAAGCCTATACTTTTTCTTATTTTCATCAGATTGCCAGAAAAATCTAGATCTATAGAAATCCAATCGTTTCCTTACCCCAACAGGTATCTCTAGAAGGATAACATGAACATAGGTAAACTAGTTAAAACTGAATTAATAAGGACCAATCTATCACCATAGGATAATAATTTTCCTCTCCAGCATCCCAGTTTACTTTCAAACCGTGTTTCAACTGGATACCAGTCAGAATTTTTTAGTTTTCTGTAATGGATCGGAATACCTAAGTATCTAAGGGTAGGGATCCAACATCACATCCAAAGATCTGTTTATATTGATCCTCTTCATCCTTTGCCTTGCCAAAACAGAAAAGTTCGCTTTTATGGAAGTTAATTTTGAGTACCGATAGTTCTTCAAAAATGCATAAAATTAGCTTCATGTTTAGAGCTTTGAGTAGGTCATGTTCCAAAAAAAGGATTGTATCATCGGCATATTGTAGTATAGAGATGCCCCCCTCAACAAGATGAGGAATAAGCCCTCCAATCTGACCATCATTTTTTGCTCGTTCAATTAAGATGGCAAGCATATCTACAACAATGTTGAATAACATCGGGGACAAAGGGTCCCCTTGCCGCAAACCTTTCTTGGTTTGAAAATAATGACCAATATCATCATTTACCTTTACTCCCACACGTCCACCTTGTACAAATTTCTGAATTAAGCTACACCATCCTGTAGCAAAACCTTTCATTCGCAAGGTTTGTTGTAGGAATGACCACTTAACTTTATCGTATGCTTTCTCAAAGTGAATCTTAAATAATACCCCATCCAATTTTTTTGTATGAAGCTCACGAATTGTTTCATGGAGAATGACAACCCCTTCTAAAATATTTCTTCCCGACATGAAAACAGTTTGTGTTGGTTTAATAACCTTCGGGGCAATCCCCGTTATTCTATTTGTTCCAACTTTAGTAAAAAAATTAAAACACAAATTTAATAAGCAAATAGGTATATATTGTTGAATCTGAACGGGCGTCCTCTTTTTTGGGTAATAAAGTGATGACCCAAAAATTGAGTTTGTAAAGAGACAAATCTCCTGTACTCAACTCATTAAAAAGTTCCATTAAATCCGAATTTATTATATCCCAAAATGTTTGATAAAATTCCGCGGGAAAACCATCAGGACCCGGTGCTTTATTATGTTCCATCTGTGATATTGGTTCAAACACCTCCTCTTCAGTAAAAGGATTTGTTAGAATATCATTTTCATTAGCTGAGATCTATGGAATATCATGTACCACTCCTTCAATTAAGGAGATATTGGTCAATTCCGGTGGGCCAAAAAGTTTTTTATAGAATTCAGTTATATACACCTTAAGGTTGTCCTCTCCAAAAATTGTTCCTTCTTGTTGTTCTAACTGAAAAAATTTCTTTTACGATGTTTACCATTTGCAATCAAATGTAAATACTTCGTATTATTCCCCCCTTCTTGGATATGCTTAACTTTTGCGCGTTGAGCCCACTTAGATTCTTCCTCACGCCGTAACTTACTCAATCCCTCATTTGCTTTTTTAAGTTCCTCACGCTCATGAAGATTCAAAGGAATATTTTCGGCTTTAATATCAAGACGGTCTATGATGTGAACTAATCTCTCTTTCTCCTTCTTGTATTTCCCACTTTGATTTTTTGCCCAACCTTTAAGAAATTTTCTAATATGCCTCAACTTATTTAACCAAATATCAATAGGATTAAAGCCATATGTCACCGAATTCCACTCCTTCTGTATCATCTCAACAAAACCCTCTTGTTTCAACCAATGTAGCTAAAAAGAGAATTTTGAGATATTACCCATGTGAGTTTTAACCCCTGAGTCAATGAGAATCGGTGTATGATCAGACTCCGCCCTTGTTAATGCCCGAACAGTCACTAAAGGAAATTTCTCTTCCCAAGAGATTGATGCTAGAACTCTATCTAACTTCTCATAAGTAGGTTCATCCCGACGACTGGCCCACGTATATTGTCTCCCTGAGAGAGCAATTTCTCTTTAGTTTAAATGTTCAATAATTGCATTAAACACAAAAGGCCAACGAGCGTTAAAATTATTATTATTATTTTCTTCCCTCTTCCGAATAATATTGAAATCACCACCTATCAACATAGGTAATGTTTCAGACTCGGATATGCGCACTAATTCTGCTAAAAATTCGCCCTTGTGCAAGTCTTGGGAATCCCCATAAACTAGCACCAAAATCCATTCAAAACCATCTCTTTTGTATTTTATATGTAATTTGACACAAAAATCCCCAGTTGTAACCTTAATCACCTGTAGGGTATCTGAATTTATTTCCACTAGAATACCTCCAAACCTACCATGAGGAGGTAAACAAAACCAAGAAAAATTGTAACCTGCCGCAAGTTGATTCAGAAAAGGTATAGAGAAGTTTGATCTCCCAGTCTCCAACAAGGCCAGAAAATCTAACTTGTGTTCCCTAATAGCCTCTCTGACAAACAAATGTTTTGCAGTATCGCCAAAATCACCTGGATTCCAATTCATGCCTTTTAGATTCTGCATCATGATAATTGTTTTTTTAAATCTTTGCCTAGTACTTTTGCGAATATTATTAGTATCATATGTTTTCCTTTGTCTAGGTTTTTTCCCCTTGATAGCCGTTTTAAGAGGTTCCAACTGATCATCTAAATCAAGTGGAATACCCTCATCCTCGATTAAGTTCTCACATAAGGTTGATACTTTAGACATAACAAGAGACGATGGCCCCTCATCCTCATGCAAACTCTCCTCTACATTCTTTTGCAATATTGTTAAGATACGTTTCTCGGAAATTCGTCTTGGCTCCCGGGAGCATTTGCTCCCGGATTTTTGGGGAGCAAATTTTGTTTTTCAAAACTTTTTAAAAAATTCCGAAAAAATCATGCACGTACATGACCATAGCACGCACCACCTTGTGAAATGTCGCTGCGAAATGTCATCGTATGCGTCCTGGGAAAAAATGACAAATTTCCAGATCTGAGATTCAAATTTTTGGATCACATTTCATGTCAGAAATTTGTAATTTTTGTTCAGGGCGCATACGATGACATTTTGCAACGACATTTTACACGGTGGTGCGTGCCATGGTTAGGTACGTGCATGATTTTTTTTCGAATTTTTTTGATAAGTTTTTGATTTATTCTGATTTTTCGAAAAAGTCGGGAGCAAATGCTCCCGGGAGCCAAATCGCCGCTCCCTTTAATAGATTTTGCCACCTCCATATCATTTTTTCCCAGAGACACACCCAAAGACTCCGCTCTATGAATAAAATCAGATTCTGGAATATTTACAATGGAAAGCTTCGGAATTGACAACTTACCTGAATTAGGTGGATCATCACGCATTTGTGCCCTCTTCATCGCTTTATCAATTTGAGTCATATCCCCATCCAACTGAGTTCCCAGCCTAGTGCTAGACCTCACTCCAGATGAGGGCTTTGGAATGCCTCCAAAAGCAATAACTTCTTCGACAGTATGATTAACTGGCACAGTATCAGGTGGACAGTCAATAAGATTAAGAGAAAGTGAAGATTTTAATTCGGTTGAATGAAGTAGAGCAATTACCAATGACCCTTTGAGGTGAGGCAATCCCCACCCTATCCTGATCATCAATATGTAATTTCTCTTCTTCATGTATCATGAACTCTTCTCCCACCTTCTCTCTTGCCAACCCTACAACATCCATTGTACTAGTATTATTCTCTGTATTAAAAAGATTCCTCCCAGCCATCATAAAAGAATTTTCATCAACTTTTGAATTATAAAAATTAAATGCACAAAAAGAAACTTGATCCATACCAGCAGCTACAACACCAATGTGCGCAGAAGATCTGCAAGCATCAGCACACCGATTCCCCAATGATTGGCCATCAATTGGCCAATCATTGGCTCTGTCCGCCTGGACCGTCGTGTCGCCGGCCGGCAGGATCTTCTGCGGCCAAGCCCTCGCGTGTGCATTTAAATTTCTCCGAACCGGCGTAGAAGATCTGTATCGCACTGTGTCCTCCACAGTGGCTGGCAGAGGAGATGCTCCACTTGCCGACAGCTGCATGGGGATCTTCTGCTCCAAACCCCGACCCCCAACAACATTCACAATGGCCTCAGCAGCCACAGTCAATCCATTCTTGGCTGCAGTGTGAGCAGCAGGCTCACACATGTCCAACCCCCGTTCGCTGGCCCGCTGAAGCATAGGTGACAGCACCCGGACCGAAGCTGATGGCCCCTGCATGTCCTTGATAAAGCGTGAAGCACACGTCCGTTGGGAACCCCAAGAGGAAGGTGTGATGCGTACAACAGCAAGTTTTCCCTCAGTAAGAAACCAAGGTTATTGAACCAGTAGGAGATGAAGGCCATGTGAAGGTTGTTGGTGAAGGACTGTAGTGCGGCGCAACACCAAGGATTCCGGCGCCAACGTGGAACCTGCATAACACAATCAAAATACTTTGCCCCAACTTAACAGTGAGGTTGTCAATCTCACCGGCTTGCTGTAAACAAAGGATTAAACGTATGGTGTGGAGAATGATGTTTGTTTGCAAAGAACAACAGAGACCAATGATTGCAGTAGATTGTATTTCAGATGTAAAAGAATGGACCGGGGTCCACAATTCACTAGTGGTGTCTCTCCAATAAGATAAATAGCATGTTGGGTGAACAAATTACAGTTGGGCAATTGACAAATAGAGAGGGCATAACAATGCACATACATATCATGATGACTAATATGAGATTTACTTAGGGCATTACGACAAAGAACATAGACCGCTATCTAGCATGCATCTATGTCTAAAAAGTCCACCTTCGGGTTAGCATCCGCACCCCTTCTAGTATTAAGTTGCAAACAACAGACAATTGCATTAAGTACTGTGCGTAATGTAATCAACACAAATATCCTTAGACAAAGCATTGATGTTTTATCCCTAGTGGCAACAACACATCCATAACCTTAGAACTTTTTGTCACTGTCCCAGATTCAATGGAGGCATGAACCCACTATCGAGCATAAATACTCCCTCTTGGAGTTACAAGTATCAACTTGACCAGAGCCTCTACTAGCAACGGAGAGCATGCAAGATCATAAACAACACATCTATGATAGATCAATAATCAACTTGACATAGTATTCCATATTCGTCGGATCCCAACAAACACAACATGTAGCATTACAAATAGACGATCTTGATCATGATAGGCAGCTCACAAGATCTAAACATGATAGCACAAGAGGAGAAGACAACCATCTAGCTACTGCTATGGACCCATAGTCCAAGGATGAACTACTCACGCATCAATCCGGAGGCGGGCATGATGATGTAGAGTCCTCCGGTGGTGATTCCCCTCTCCGGCAGGGTGCCGGAGGCGATCTCCAGAATCCCCCGAGATGGGATTGGCGGCGGCGGCGTCACAGTAACTTTTCTCGTATCGTGGCTCTCGGTACTAGGGTTTTCGCGACGGAGAGAATAAATAGGCGAAGGGGCAGAGTCGGGGGCGCCCGAGGGGCCCACCCCATAGGCCGGCGCGGCCAGGGGCCCCACCGCGCCGCCATGTTGGGTGGCCGCCTCGTGGCCCCTCTTCGTCTCCTCTTCGGACTTCTGGAAGGCTCCGTGGAAAATAAGATCGTGGGCTTTTGTTTCGTCCAATTCCGAGAATATTTCCTGTGTAGGATTTCTGAAACCAAAAACAACAGAAAATAGGAACTGGCGCTTCGGCATCTTGTTAATAGGTTAGTGCCGGAAAATGCATCAAAATGATGTAAAGTGTACATAAAACATGTGAGTATTGTCATAAAACTAGCATGGAACATAATAAATTATAGATACGTTTGAGACGTATCAGTCCTCTGCCAACCTGCTTGGCGATTCTCTGTCAGCCTGAGTCACCGATCCCGAGGCCTGCTTGGGCAATCCCAAGACAGGTGAACCTGGCATACAATCAACATAAGAAACCGTACCATTTTTGTCATTTAGCCAAAAATGGACAGGGGTAAAATATTGGAAAAAAACATATTTTGATTCAAATTTTGAGGAGACAAAGGATCACCTGTAGGGCTAAGTGGCACTTTAATAGACCCAATATTAACCTCCTGAAAAGCTTGAGCCAATTGCATACCCTGGACTCCATCACTAATGAAAGCTCCATCTTGTCCACCATTGATAAAATTATTGGTGTCCTCTTGTCCTTTTGGGTCCATATCCATTGCATTGCCCCCTTCTTTGTTATGTTCACCATTAGTAGCATCATCATTTCCACCACCTCCATTATTGACCTCCACCATATCAACTTCTTGGTCCCCAATATGTTCCTCTACCTCAAAAAATAGCTTTAAAAACCTCTTCTAATGAACATATCTGAATCCTTAGGAATAAGAGTACGGTCCAAACACCCAATCTTGGTCCTAAGCACCTTATTTTTTCTGGTATATGCCATTTCCACATCTAGAGTCTTGCCAAAAAGAGTGCCCACACCCCATAATGACAAATAATCAGTTATAATATCACTAGGCAAACCAGACACCCTAACCCAAACTTCAGGCAAAAAATACATTGGCTCCTCCAATGAAGACCAAATGTCAAAAACTAAGCATGATTCCCTATCATTGCAAATATAGGTACCTAGATTTTTAAGACGTTGCACCTCCTGCTTACTTGGTAAATTGACCCTGTATATATTGTCCTTAAGATGAAAAATCTCCCAATTAAACTTATCAGAAGGAACAATCTTCCTTAGTTGATCAATAAGCTCAGGAATGGTCATAGCCTCTCCATCAACAGTAACCTTAGCCAATCTTGGGTTCTCCACCTTTGCTTTAAAGGCACCACATGCAAGCTCAAAATACATCAGGGCCTCGTTAGCATAACCATGAAGAATTGTTGTGGGCTTAGGAGCTTGGTGAAGATGACAAGCATGGGTAGCATGGTGGACAGATTCACATAGATCACAATAAGGAGTGGGACATGTTGCTTACACCGGAAACACCCTGATTTCTCCTCCTTCTTCTTCGGAGGACCTTGTCCCTCATTCTCCTTTGCTTTGGATCCTGTCCCCACATTGTCTTGTATCTCGAGTGTTGCTTGTGGAACTGCATTTGATGTCGCAACCGATGTCATCGCATGCTGCCCCGTACCTCCTGTCAAAGCTGCCGTAGGAGGTGCACCTTGAGCCGGTTCATTGACCTTAGTTGCTGCCGTGACCGCCGCTACAACGGCCTGAACCGTTTGCTGATGCAAATCAGCATCGATATTAGCCCGTGATTGCATGTTATCACGTGGCCGATACTGTTGATAGCCACCATATGCACCACTGCTTCCCGACGAAAAGGCATTGTTTCTCTGATAGTTTGTAGCCCAAGGTTGACGTTGATTCTCATTATTCATGGCCCCCATGCCACTGCTTTCACCTTGCACAAAATTTGCCCCACTTTCCAAACCAGGTTGATCAGCATTGGGCGAGCGTGCAGATAGATAGATCGATCGATAAATCCAGATGCAGATCCAGGAGCCGTCCGGCATCATGCTTGCCATCGTTGATCTCGGTCGATCGCGGCAGTTGCAGATCGTACAGGACGATCATTCCATACTCTCTGTTATACATACTTACATGTTGAAACAAATGTGAATAGCTATCTACTACAAGTTTTACCTGGCTCCAATGATGGAGCGGTGAGGATAATGATACGTCTTTGATTTTGTCTGTAATCATCGGTAGTTGGTCGAGTGTCTATTTGTAACTTTCTTGCTCTATTATTTTTTAGGCTATTTGTACTATTGAAAGATCGATGGAATTTTCGTAAAAAAACAATAGTTAGGGCATGCGAGAAGAGAAAGGCATATACTATCTATTGTTTGGCCAGTGCGTTCATCTGCACAAAGGAGAAGGCACAAAGGGCACAAATGAGTTGATAGGATAAAACTATCACATTTGTGCTTAAATTTCGAAAAACTACCACATTATGTTGGCTAGCAAAAACCTACCACTCTAGTGCATAATTTTTGCAATGTGCGGTAAACTGAAACAAAGTTGATCATGAATTGACACCGAAACTGTCACTAGGACCCACCTGTGAGGTCCAGTTTGCTGATGTGGATTGGCCCCCCCCTTGTCAGCTCTAATTTAGAGAATCAAAATATTTGAAGAAAAGAAAAAATGGGAATCTATAAAAAAAAGGAACCGGAGGTTGACCTCCATGGCAATAGCACCGTCCAAATCCCATCGCCGATGTACTCCGTATGTCCCACCGGCCCACCTCCACCGCCGCCACCGCACTCTGGTCGATCGCCGCACTCCGGACACGAAGGGGACGGGGCCGCGCACCGACCAGTGGTCGCCACCACCTTCGGAAGCCCCGACAACCGCGTCCTTCAGGAAGCCGAGCCGGAGGCCACCAGAACGACGGAGAGGTCTGGTCGTGAGGGGATGGCAGCGCCGCCGTGCCCATGGACATCCAGAGCTACGACTTATAGGGCTGGAAATAATGGAGGAAGCCGGATATGACAAGATCGAATGCGGCCTGAGTTGGGGAAGATGATCACCTTGGCGATGGTTCCTTTGAGGGGGAAGAAGAGGAAGGAAATGAGGTGCTCTTCTGCTAGTCGGATGGAGTTGGGGACGACCGCAACGATGGCAAAACAAGCTCATCGATGGCGGTTTTTCGGGCAGCGACGCAGAGTGGGAAAGATAGAGAGGGCGAGCCAGAAGAGAAGAGGATAGGTAGATGCAGGGCAATGCGCCGATGTCCTTGTCCTTTCCACTATGAGTAGGAGGTGGGGGTGGCCGCCCGGGCCAGGCCCTCCACGATGGTGCACGGGCAAGGAGGGGATGGGGCTCGAAGGATTATTCAATTTTTCCTTTTTAAATACTTTTTAAATTTATTTAGATATTCTCACCTAAGGAAATTGCTCAGATTTTGCCACATCATTCCTGAAGGTGGGTCCCACTTGTCAGAAAGGTTATCAATTCAGGATCACTGTTCAATTAGTGCAAATTGCAAAAATTCTGTAGTAGAGTGGCAGATTTGTGCTAGCTAACTGAAAAGTGGTAGTTTTCAAAATTTGAACACAAATGTGATAGTTTTATGCTATCAACTTGTCACAAATGGAAACCCTTTGTGCCCTTTCCTTTTTAATCAAGTAGTAAATGACATAACCAAGATATTATGTTGACTAAAGTAGCACAAGCTAATCTGACCAAACGGTTTATGTTCTAACATTTGTTTTGCTGGGTTCATCTGCCTTCCCTTTTATAGCGAGAAGTTCAGAACTATCAACACATTTAAGTTTCTTAAGTAGGTTATTATCTGCTTTTAGCAAGTTTCTCAAGTGAGGATTACTATAGTAAGAGTGAACTTATTCTATTAGGCTTGGGAGAAGATGAAGTTCCCCAATTTACAAATAGTTTTGGCTACACAGACATGCATAAAGCAATGAACTGACACCCCATCGGCAACAACGGTCACAAAGCCTACATTAAAAAATAATTGAGGAAAATTATGAATTTATAGCAAGATTTAGGATTGAAAACAAAAAAAAATGTTTCCATGTATTCTATACTAAGATTTAGGGTTACTATACTAAGAGTGAACTCTTCTTTGGAGCTTGTGAAAAATTAGAATAACTTGGTTTTTCATGGTCAAGTATGTTGACATTAGATAGGTTTGGAGAGTTATTCTGAACTCCCTGCAAAGATGAAGGATGCTCTTCAAGGAGCATAAGCTAGAGATGACAAACACCATTGCAATCTCATCTTCCAGCTGCTACAGGTGCATGCCTTTGAGGCTTTGAGGCTGGAGGAAGACAGAAGCTGCAATGCACATACAACGATAACCATTATCCAGTACAGCGGCCGAATATATATCTAAAGGGAAGGAAACATGTAGACGGTTAGTGATGCGGGGTGGCTTTCGCACACCTCCGCCTCAAGACCGTCAAATGCAGCCCCGCCTATCGTCGACGCTACGCCATGGTCAAGGAGTCCCCCAAGTGGACCAACAACACTAACCCCCGCCATATATGTCAAGGTGAACTCCTTCCTCTCTATGGTCGATCTCAACACCAACTTGAATGGTATGCTACCTCATGCCTATCATCATGGTGTCTATAGGTGCCGACGTCGACAAGAACCAAGAGAGAAGGAACTCCCATGGTGCAAGGAAGAAGGAAGAAGAAGAAGGAAAGAAGAAGAGAAGGAAGAGGAAGAAGAGGCGGGAGGAAGAGGCCCAGCCGGCCCAGAGGCCGGTCAGACCGGCCAGGTCAGCCCCCGGGCCGGTCAGACCGGACCCCAGACCGGATTCCCCTCGGCGTCGTACCGGAGGCCAACCGGACGGAGATCTGCGACATTTCCGGTTGGCGACCGGTCGATCGGCCCCACGACAGGACCACCCGGTCACAGGCCCGGTCTGACCGGCCCCAAGACCGGATCTGACGGGAATGCCCCACCAAACTGCCTAAGTTATCCACTTATGTACCTTTTCGCCTTGCTGGCCATGTAGGCCTATATAAGCAACCTGGACCCCTCCCTTACCCCTTAGACAAGATTTAGGCTTAGACATGGATTTGAGCTTTGTCTCCCTAGGGTGTCATCCCCTTTGTATCAAGGCTACCCTTGTTGGATGATTGGATTTGGTGTGTGAGATTCTAGTGCTACGCACTCTCTCTCCCACTCCTAGATTCATCTCCCTCATCAATCTCTCCGCTCGGAATTCTACCGCGCGTCTCTTCCGGGTTGATTCTATTGGCGTGGTCCATCGAGCCACGGGGGTAAGTATCGATTGTATCGGGTTGGTGTGCGTGCGTGAGTTCCTCGTGTTCTTCGTGTTCGTCGTGTTCTTCGCGCTCTCCCTCTCCTTCCCCTTTGGATTTCGGGTCAACCGCGAGATCGGGCCACAAACGGGGTCTTAGACCTCATCATATGGTATCAGCAGCCTTTGGTTTCCGCGGATTTGACCCTCCACCCACCCAATTTCGTCTCTAAAAATTTTCCAAAAAATTCCCCAAAAATAGCCCTAATTTGCCTTTGGACGGATCTGTGATTTGTTTGCGTTTTGAGTGGTTTTGGTCCATGGATTCGGTGTTGTTGTGCTTGACCTACTATTTCTCCACTTTCTAGCCTCCAAATCCACCGTTTCCCTTCGATTTGGGTCAATTTGGACGAGTTTTGGCTCAAGAACACGTGCAGCCGGTTGAGAAATCTGGTCAACCGGGCTGCAGACCGGGGCGGCCGGCGCCAGAGCCGGTCAACCGGCCGCCCAACCGGGCGCCAACCGGGCCAGAACCCGGTCAACCGGGCGCCAGACCGGGCCATCCGGCGCCAGGGCCGGTCAACCGGGCGCCAGACCGGGTGCCACCACTCCCACCTCCGCCGCCGACCACCACCACTCCTCTCAACCACCGGCAAGCTCCATCACCCTCCCAAACCACCGGTACACACCACCGCGGCCCCATAACCACCGCCGCAACCGCAAGAGCATCGACTCCACCCACCACCGGCTTACCACCGCCAAGCTACTTTGACCCTTTTCTTCCGCTAACTTGTGTTTGCTTGTTCCGGTTTGAGTGCCTTGTTTGTGAAACTAACCCGCAGCTCCGAAGCAAGCGACGACATCCGAGGCACCCCGAACTTGCAACCGTACTCTTGACACCACCGCCATCCTCGCAGGTTGTGTGTTCCGACACCACCTAACATTTTCATCTAGGTATAACTTGCATTTCCCTTGTAACCCCTCTTCTTTTGCGATCTATCCTATCGAGCATTGCTTATCTAGTGTTGCGAGACATTGCACCTGACCCCGATTGTGAGGTGTGTGTGTAGTGTGGAGTCAAGCTTCTAAGGAAAACTCGTGTGGCAAAATAGCAAAGGCGAGCTAACGCTAACATAGAGCGTGAAAAAGAAAGAAAAGCACAAAAAGAGTGAAAGTGCCATCATACATACAAAAGAGTGCAAGTGCCACCATAGATACAAAAGAGTGCAAGTGCCACCAAATACAAAAAGAGAAAAAGCTTTTAAGCAAACGAGAGAAAAGAGAAGAGAGGCCGCGTGTGAATCTAGTTGTCTCTACGTTTGCAACCAAAGCTTTGCCTCTCCTTGTGTTAGTGTGACACCGAGCACCCTTACATACACTTTTCCGCTCACTTTTGGTTGCACTAACCCCGCTTATCCCGTGTGTGTTCCACATATTTTCCGTGTTTATAGTGATCATCGCTTTGACATTTGAATTTTTGGATTTCACCCACTCTTGACAATACACTTGATTTCGGATTTCGTCTTTTGGCTTTCCACCATACTCACCTAACACCATATTTGCTAGCTTTTGCGTGTGCTTTTGTGTGAGTGCCCGATACAATTGTTCTAACTCTCGGTTTGTTGGATCACCCCAATCTTGTCATACCACGGTAAGGTTGCGAGGTAGTGTTCTTCCACTAAGATACACCATATAGATACCATCGTGCTAACATGGATAGCGAAGATGAGGATACGGAGGAGTACACGGAGCACTTCGAGGAGGACTCCTTGATACGTCCAAAACGTATCTACTTTCCCGAACACTTTTGCTATTGTTTGGCCTCTAATTTGTGTATTTTGGATGCAACTAACACGGACTAGACACTCATCAAGACATGGTGATGAAGCACGACTACGAGATCCTCATATAAAGACTACATTGCCACCATCATAGGGTGTCTACTACCCAAGGGATGAGGCACATCAAGAGGGCCTTCCTCATAAGGTTGCCTTCCTCTTGTGCCACCACCACAATGGCCCCTACCCGTCACATGCCTATGGACTCGGCACAAGTGCAAGCAACAAGGCCACCCTCCACGGGAATGTCCCACCCCCATGTGAGAAAAGGGCGCTGACAGCTGCTGGAAAGGTGTAATGCATGTGTTAAGCCACGCTCTACTTCAACGAGGCTAAATGCACAAGTCCCTCGAGATGCCTATAGTGTACCATACTTCAAGATGGAGATCTACAAGGTCAACTCAACGATGATGGGAATCGGAGCCCAGATCTTCACTACACTACGGCGCAAACTGCTGAGGGTGACTTGGGGATATGATGAGTTGGAGCATGGTGAACATGGGACTCTCCCTTCACCTATGGAGGCGCATGGAGTTGAGATAGCATGTAGGAGCATGGGAATTTCCCTTCAAATGGCGAGCATGGAGATGAGAACCTAAGCCTACTTCCTATATGCTGCTGATTACGAGTTGGTACCAATCCCATGTGAGCATGAGAGCCACTCTAGCCCACTTGAGTGAGAGAGTGATAGTGAGTTGAGTGATCCCCCCCCCATGTGAGTTTGAGTGCTTTCCATTTGGAGGACACGAGTGATGCCCAAGGAGTTGAGACAGCAGACATAGGTATCCTGAGAGGACATCGATTTGCTAACACATTAACTTCCTGTTTGTGTCTTCTTATGTTGCAATTAGGTCTCACTGAGATGAAGAGTTCCCCATCATGGAGAATTTGGCTATGTGGTGGCTGGTGCAGCGAATAGATGATGATATCTCATCATACCAACTGGGGAGGATATGTCGACTACATGGATCCTCCTACTTCCTGGTCTACTTCAAATGAGTCGGCTCATAAAGGTAACAACATAGGTGTTGATGATGCCATGATCCCACTAACGGACATGATGAGACTTATGAGTGCATGCATGATCTTGATGATACATTTGCTACGTCACATGCTACTTTCATTTTCCCATGTGATACTGTTTGATAACATTGTTGATCATGTGGAAGTGAATGTTTGTGATACCATGACCATGCCATGCCATGAGAGCTTCAATTTTTCACTATTGTTGCATAGTTTGCACTGTAATGTTCTCTTTACCATGTATTGCTTGCAATGAGAAAATATACATGACATTAGCTTCCGTACAAGCCAGCCCCAAATGTTTACACTCTTCCATGATCCTCGTATCCAAGATTGGGAATAATTGCTCTTTCTTATGCTTGTATGCAAGAATGTCATTTCATTGTCCACTTAGATGGCTCCCATAGCCTTCTCACTTTTTGATGATCAAGAGCATTGCTGGCCATGAATGCACCTTCTTGCCATATGCACCATCGCTGTGCATTTCATACTATCTGATTGACACTAATGGTGATGTGCATGACATGAACAATGCTTAAAGGATGATGTGTCTTCTACCATGCACACGCTTTTTTGTTTTCTCTTTTGTGTGTATAGTACCCTAATACAACTTCCACCGCTACTTTATACGAGCTCATGAAACGCGCACTGAGGGCTACCCCAACAAGGACGGAGACATTGATCCAACCCATGGGATTCACACCAAAGGGTATGTTCCCAAAAGCCTTCGCTCTCATGTGTTACTTCATATGTCTTGTCGAGCTTTCTTTGCCTATTCACCGTCAATTTCTTATTTCTTATGCAATATAGTTTGACACATCTGGGTGTTGGCATAATGGTTGTTGTATGTCTTGATGCTTTCATCATACACTCCGACAATCTCGTGGGAGACCATGTCATACATGAGA
>NC_061513.1:181617981-181630478 GCF_022539505.1 Lolium rigidum | reverse complement strand
AGTGTTCCGTTCAGTTGCATTATTGCCACACGATAGTGGGATCCACATGCTTATTGGGCCGGCCCACTATCTTGTTGGGCCAGCCCATTTGGTATATGGTGGTCCCACATGGTAAATGGGCCGGCCCTTTAACAGGAAGGTGGGACCCACATGTGCTTTTGGCCGGCCCACTATCTTGTTGGGCCGGCCCACTTGCTATATGGTGGACCCCACATACTAAATGGGCCGGCCCTTTAACAGGAAGGTGGGACCCACATGGGTTTTTGGCCGGCCCACTATCTTGATGGGCCGGCCCACTTGCTATATGGTGGACCCCACATACTAAATGGGCCGGCCTTTTAACAGGAAGGTGGGACCCACCTGTGCTTTCGGCCCGACCCACTATCTTGTTGGGCCGGCCCACTTGCTATATGGTGGACCCCACACACCAAATGGGCCGGCCCTTTAACGGGAAAGTGGGACCCACTGTGTTTTTGGCCGGCCCACTATCTTGTTGGGCCGGCCCACTTGCTATATGGTGGACCCCACATACTAAATGGGCCGACCCTTTAAGCTGGAAAGTGGGACCCACCTGTGTTTTGGGCCGGCCCACTTGCTACACGGTGGACCCCGCACACTAAATGGGCCGGCCCTTTAACGGGAAAGTGGGACCCACTTGTGTTTCGGCCGGCCCACTTGCTTCTTGGGCCGGCCCAGTAGCTGTAAGGTGGACCCCACATGTTAAATGGGTCGGCCCATTTAAGTTTTGACCGATCAACCTTAGAGGTTAGGCCCGGCCCACGTAACTAATGGGCCAGCCCGGCTATATAGTTGACCGGTCAAACTATGTCGGCTGGCCCGGCCCGCTTAAGACGTGGCGGGCCTCGTGTGGGCCTACCATCTACCACGGGGTTTCAGTCGGTTAACGCCGTTAGCGCCGGTTAACGGCGTACGCCACGTGTCGGTTGCATGACGTCGGCGATCAACGGGCTCCCGGAAACACTTGCGCAACGGTCCGATTTTCCGTGGCGGAAGGGCGCCCAAGCGCGACGGACCGAAAAAACGTCGTTGGACTTTGCCTGACGCAGTTTCCACAACAGAACCCATATCGTCGGGTTAGGCCCATGGGCGACGAAAAATACCCCTTAGCGGACGATTTTGAGACGTTGTCTATCAGAACTTTTCTTGTAGTGTGATGGCTATCAAAAGAATCTTTCGATATTTAGTAGATACCCCAAGATATGGTCTTTGGTATCCTAAAGGTTCAAGTTTCTTTCTCAATGGATACACCGATGCGGATTGGGCGGGGGACAAGGATGATAGGAAATCAACCTCCGGGGCTTGCCAATTCCTTGGTGGGTCCTTGGTGTGTTGGTCTTCTAAGAAGCAAAATTGTATATCTCTCTCCACCGCCGAAGTCTAATATGTTGCCGCCGCAAGTGGATGCACTCAATTGTTATGGATGAGGCAAACTTTAAAGGAATACGGTGTCACTTGTGACAAAGTGCCTCTATTATGTGACAATGAAACTGCTATCAAGTTTGCCTATAATCCGGTGCAACATTCAAGAACGAAGCATATTGAGATCCGGAATCATTTTATTGGGGATCATGTTGCCCGTGGTGATATTGAGCTATTCTATGTTTCTACCAAAGATCAACTTGCCGATATATTCACGAAGCCTCTTGATGAAGCAAGGTTTTGCTATTTGAGGAATGAGCTAAATACCATTGATTCAAGGAGTATAGCTTGACCATTGTTGGGGGGATGACCCCCGGTATGCCAAAGGCATGCCGAACTGGCCTTGTTTAAACTATAAAGGTACCGGTTTAAAGATTATTCCGGACAGTGGAGTTAGGCTCGTGGCTAAGTATAACTATACCGGTATCCCAGGAGGGGTATACCGGAATAGGCTAAGAAGATACCGGAGTACCGGCATAGGCTACACTGTAGCACGTCGGCAGTCTGGTCAAAGATTCCCTCAAGGACTAGAGGACAAGGATGAGCGAAGCACTTCAGCTTTAATCGAAGCTCTGAGGCAAAAGCAGAAGATGACGTAAAAGCTACCGGAGGACGTCACCGTTCCTGATTAAAGACATACCGGCGTCACCTGCTGCCAAAGATGCTTTGTAAAGTAGTTTGTCTATTCAAAGATGCCATTAGGGTTTCTTACCTTGTAAGCCACCCTCTCCCCTATATAAGGAGAGGGAGCACACCCCTGCGCGGGACGGTTCACCATCTAGCAGTAGAGAGATAGAGCTTGTACTGTTCTTCTTCAACCTCTGGTCAAGGCCAAGTTCATCAGTAAAGATACTGGTAATCCATCCGGATTCCACCCTTGTGTTATCAAAACCCTCACCCGAATCCTCTAGCGCACATTCGGCCCGAACTCAAGCCATCCCATGGCATCTGTCTGTTCACCACGACGACAGTTGACGCCCACCGTGGGGCCAGCAGCTGCGCTTGCTGGAGTTCATATTCGGGCGGGCCTCCTCGCCATCTCCGGCGAGCGCGTGGTCACTGGCCTCGTCGACCGCCTCTTCTCGATGGACTTCATCAACGACAACACTGGCTGCTTCTCCAACGGCAGTAAGTTCCCCAAGAACGGCCGCATCATTGAGTTCGGCAGCCTCCGCGTCTACTACAGCACCGTCCCGGAGCGCCAGTGCCTCCGGCCGGTGCTGGTAGCGCCAGGCCCGCCAAGATCTGCAGTTCGCAGCGGCCATGCCGCCGGCAGCGTCGAGGTGCTGGTGGTTGGTGCGGCTGACGCCGGCCAGGGTGCAGCGGCGGAAGGCGCTGGACAGACGAAGTCCACGCGCACGGCCAAGCCGCCGACCGAGCGTGACCAAGCGGTTGCGGGTGCATCTGCAGCGCCACCGGAGACTCCTCTCCAAGCGTCCATGAACGTTCTGGCGACGCCCATCGCGCACAACATCGATCCGGCAGCGGCTCAGGTGTAGCTGGAGGCGCAACGGCAGAAGTTGCTCTCCGGAGGCGCGGACATCATCCGGGCGTAGCGCGAGCTGAACCTAACCCTACGTGAGTACAACGCTGCCCATGGCTTTGCTTCTGTTAGCGCTCAGCCTGCTAGAGTACTGGAGAACCGGCTTAGAGATCGCAACTTAGACCAGGATCTGCGCAAGGAAGTTCTTGCCGGAAAAAGTACCTCTGCGTCTTTGAGCATCGTAGAAAAACCTAAATACAACAGTCCGGATAAAACCATAAAAGCTGCTAGGGCTGCAGTAGAGCTGTGTGACTCGCTTACCGGTGATGCTTTAGCAAAACAACAAGATCGTGTTAGGGAGTGATACGTCTCCGACGTATCGATAATTTCTTATGTTCTATGCCATATTATTGATGATACCTACATGTTTTATGCACACTTTATGTCATATTAGTGCATTTTCTGGAACTAACCTATTAACAAGATGCCGAAGTGCCGGTTCCTGTTTTCTGCTGTTTTTGGTTTCAGAAATCCTAGTAACGAAATATTCTCGGAATTGGACGAAACGAAGACCCGGGGCCCTATTTTTCCACGGAGCTTCCGGAAGACCGAAGAACACACGAAGTGGGGCCACGAGGTGGCCAAACTATAGGGCGGCGCGGCCCAAGCCCTGGCCGCGCCGACCTATAGTGTGGGCCCCTCGTCTGGCCCCCGACTCTGCCCTTCCGCCTACTTAAAGCCTCCGTCGCGAAACCCCCGATGCGAAAAACCACGATACGGAAAACCTTGCGAGACGCCGCCGCCGCCAATCCCATCTCGGGGGATTACTGGAGATCTCCTCCGGCACCCTGCCGGAGAGGGGATTCATCTCCCGGAGGACTCTACACCGCCATGGTCGCCTCCGGAGTGATGAGTGAGTAGTTCACCCATGGACTATGGGTCCATAGCGAGTAGCTAGATGGTTGTCTTCTCCTCATTGTGCTTCATTGTTGGATCTTGTGAGCTGCCTAACATGATCAAGATCATCTATCCGTAATACTCTATGTTGTGTTTGTCGGGATCCGATGGATAGAGAATACCATGTTATGTTAATTATCAAGTTATTACATATGTGTTGTTTATGATCTTGCATGCTCTCCGTTACTAGTAGAGGCTCTGGCCAAGTTTTTGCTTTTAACTCCAAGAGGGAGTATTTATGCTCGATAGTGGGTTCATGCCTGCATTGACACCTGGGACAATGACAGAAAGTTCTAAGGTTGTGTTGTGCTGTTGCCACTAGGGATAAAACATTGGCGCTATGTCCGAGGATGTAGTTGTTGATTACATTACGCACCATACTTAATGCAATTGTCTGTTGCTTTGCAACTTAATACTAGAAGGGGTTCGGACGATAACCTGAAGGTGGACTTTTTAGGCATAGATGCAGTTGGATGGCGGTCTATGTACTTTGTCGTAATGCCCAATTAAATCTCACTATACTTATCATGCCATGTATGTGCATTGTTATGCCCTCTCTATTTGTCAATTGCCCGACTGTAATTTGTTCACCCAACATGCTTTTATCTTATGGGAGAGACACCTCTAGTGAACTGTGGACCCCGGTCCATTCTTTAATACTGAAATACAAATCTGCTGCAATACTTGTTTTACTGTTTTCTCTGCAAACAATCATCTTCCACACAATTCGGTTAATCCTTTGTTACAGCAAGCCGGTGAGATTGACAACCTCACCTGTTTCGTTGGGGCAAAGTACTTTGGTTGTGTTGTGCAGGTTCCACGTTGGCGCCGGAATCTCCGGTGTTGCGCCGCACTACATCCCGCCGCCATCAACCTTCAACGTGCTTCTTGGCTCCTCCTGGTTCGATAAACCTTGGTTTCTTTCTGAGGGAAAACTTGCTGCTGTGCGCACCATACCTTCCTCTTGGGGTTGCCCAACGAACGTGTGAAATACACGCCATCAAGCATATTTTCACGGCGCCGTTGCCGGGGAGATCAAGACACGCTGCAAGGGGAGTCTCCACTTCTCAACCTCTTTACTTTGTTTTTGTCTTGCTTTATTTTATTTACTACTTTGTTTGCTGCATTATATTAAAACACAAAAAAATTAGTTGCTAGTTTTACTTTATTTACTGTCTTGTTTGCTATATCAAAAACACAAAAAAAATTAGTTTACTTGCATTTACTTTATCTAGTTTGTTTTATTTACTACTGCTAAAATGAGTAATCCTGAAGTTGAAGTTCGTTCATTTAAGCAACAAGGAGGAGAATGTTTAAAAGATGCTTGGTATAGAATTAGTGATGCTCATACTAGGTGCACTAAGAAACACTCCACTACTATCCTACTCAGGAATTTTTATGTTGGTATCTCTAGCTGGAATAGATATGTTCTTGATTGTCTCGCGGGGGGTAACTTCCTAGGTGCTCCCGCTTTAGAAGCTAGCTGCATCATTGAGAGTTTATTTGGAACACCACCTGTTAATGAAACTAAAATTGAAATCTCCCTTGAGGATGTTATGAAAAAATTGGAAACCATAGAGAAGAATTTTCCGAGTGTTGAAACTAAGTTGGAAATATTACTTGATAAAACTGATGAACTTGATAAATCCTTAGGAGGAATTGATGAAAGAATTAGTGTCCTAGGAACTTGTGTTGACCATGATAATCAAATTAATAGGATTGGCGAACTTGAAAAAGCTATGGGAACTTTGTGTTCAACCTTTTCATCTTTACGAGTTTAGAGAGAAAGCTTATGTGGGGAAGGAGCAAAAGTTTATGTATGCCTCTAAAGTGCCTAAACCAAAGAAATATTATTATAGGCCTAAAATTGACAAAGCCCCTAGTACCACTACAAATGTGGAAGCTTATGATATCAAAGCTTCATCTCGCGATAATACTTGAGATACACTTTCTGCGCCTAGCTGAAAGGCGTTAAAGAAAAGCGCTTATGGGAGACAACCCATGTTTTTACTACAGTACTTTGTTTTATATTTGTGTCTTGGAAGTTGTTTACTACTGTAGCAACCTCTCCTTATCTTAGTTTTATGTTTTGTTGTGCCAAGTAAAGTCTTTGATAGAAAAGTAAGTACTAGATTTGGATTACTGCGCAGTTCCAGATTTCTTTGCTGTCACGAATATGGGTCTATCTCCCTGTAGGTAGCTCAGAAAATTACGCCAATTTACGAGCATGATCCTCAGATATGTACGCAACTTTCATTCAATTTGAGCATTTTCGTTTGAGCAAGTCTGGTGGCCTAATAAAATCCATCTTTACGGATCTGTTCTGTTTTGACAGATTCTGTCTTTTATTTCGCATTGCCTCTTTTGCTATGTTGGATGAATTTCTTTGATCCACTAATGTCCAGTAGCTTTATGCAATGTCCAGAAGTGTTAAGAATGATTGTGTCACCTCTGAACATGTGAATTTTTATTATGCACTAACCCTCTAATGAGTTGTTTCGACTTTGGTGTGGAGGAAGTTTTCAAGGATCAAGAGAGGAGTATGATGCAATATGATCAAGGAGAGTGAAAGCTCTAAGCTTGGGGATGCCCCGGTGGTTCACCCCTGCATATATTAAGAAGACTCAAGCGTCTAAGCTTGGGGATGCCCAAGGCATCCCCTTCTTCATCGACAACATTATCGGGTTCCTCCCCTGAAACTATATTTTTATTCGGCCACATCTTATGTACTTTGCTTGGAGCGTCGGTTTGTTTTTGTTTTTTGTTTTGTTTGAATAAAATGGATCCTAGCATTCACTTTATGGGAGAGAGACACGCTCCGTTGTTGCATATGGACAAATATGTCCTTAGGCTCTACTCATAGTATTCATGGCGAAGTTCTTCTTCGTTAAATTGTTATATGGTTGGAATTGGAAAATGATACATGTAGTAACTCTAAAATGTTTTGGATAATTTGATACTTGGCAATTGTTGTGCTCATGTTTAAGCTCTTGCATCATATACTTTGCACCCATTAATGAAGAAATACTTAGAGCTTGCTAATTTGGTTTGCATATTTGGTTTCTCTAGAGTCTAGATAACATCTAGTATTGAGTTTTGAACAACAAGGAAGACGGTATGGAGTGTTATAATGTTTACCATATGTCTTTTATGTGAGTTTTGCTGTACCGTTCATCCTTGTGTTTGTTTCAAATAACCTTGCTAGCCTAAACCTTGTATCGAGAGGGAATACTTCTCATGCATCCAAAATACTTGAGCCAACCACTATGCCATTTGTGTCCACCATACCTACCTACTACATGGTATTTATCCGCCATTCCAAAGTAAATTGCTTGAGTGCTACCTTTAAAATTCCATCATTCACCTTTGCAATATATAGCTCATGGGACAAATAGCTTAAAAACTATTGTAGTATTGAATATGTACTTATGCACTTTATCTCTTATTAAGTTGCTTGTTGAGCGATAACCATGTTTCTAGGGACGCCATCAACTATTCTTTGTTGGATATCATGTGAGTTGCTATGCATGTCCGTCTTGTCTAAAGCAAGAGAGATCTACCACCTTCATGGTTGGAGCATGCATGTTGTTAGAGAAGAACTTTGGGCCGCTAACTAAAGCCATGATTCATGGTGGAAGTTTCAGTTTGGACATATATCCTCAATCTCATATGAGAATAATAATTGTTGCCACATGCTTATGCATTAAAGAGGAGTCCATTATCCGTTGTCCATGTTGTCCCGGTATGGATGTCTAAGTTGAGAATAATCAAAAGCGAGAAATCCAAAATGCGAGCTTTCTCCTTAGACCTTTGTACAGGCGACATGGAGGTACCCCATTGTGACACTTGGTCAAAACATGTGCATTGCAAAGATCCGGTAGTCCAAGTTAATTAGGACAAGGTGCGGGCACTATTAGTATACTATGCATGAGACTTGCAACTTGTAAGATATAATGTACATAACTCATATGCTTTATTACTACCGTTGACAAAATTGTTTCATGTTTTCAAAATAAAAGCTCTAGCACAAATATAGCAATCGATGCTTTCCTCTTTGAAGGACCATTCTCTTTACTTTTATGTTGAGTCAGTTCACCTATTTCTCTCCACCTCAAGAAGCAAACACTTGTGTGAACCGTGCATTGATTCCTACATACTTGCATATTGTACTTGTTATATTACTCTATGTTGACAATTATCCATGAGATATACATGTTACAAGTTGAAAGCAACCGCTGAAACTTAATCTTCCTTTGTGTTGCTTCAATACCTTTACTTTGATTTATTGCTTTATGAGTTAACTCTTATGCAAGACTTATTAATACTTGTCTTGAAGTACTATTCATGAAAAGTCTTTGCTATATGATTCACCTGTTTACTCATGTCATTACCATTGTTTTGATCACTGCATCCACTACATATGTTTACAAATAGTATGATCAAGGTTATGATGGCATATCACTTCAGAAATTATCATTGTTATCGTTTTACCTGCTCGGGACGAGCAGAACTAAGCTTGGGGATGCTTGATACGTCTCCGACGTATCGATAATTTCTTATGTTCTATGCCATATTATTGATGATACCTACATGTTTTATGCTCACTTTATGTCATATTAGTGCATTTTCTGGAACTAACCTATTAACAAGATGCCGAAGTGCCGGTTCTCGTTTTCTGCTGTTTTTGGTTTCGAAATCCTAGTAACGAAATATTCTCGGAATTGGACGAAACGAAGACCCGGGGCCCTATTTTTCCACGGAGCTTCCAGAAGATCGAAGAACACACGAAGTGGGGCCACGAGGTGGCCAAACTATAGGGCGGCGCGGCCCAAGCCCTGGCCGCGCCGACCTATAGTGTGGGCCCCTCGTCTGGCCCCCGACTCTGCCCTTCCGCCTACTTAAAGCCTCCGTCGCGAAACCCCTGATGCGAAAAACCACGATACGGAAAACCTTACTGAGACGCCGCCGCCGCCAATCCCATCTCGGGGGATTCTGGAGATCTCCTCCGGCACCCTGCCGGAGAGGGGATTCATCTCCCGGAGGACTCTACACCGCCATGGTCGCCTCCGGAGTGATGAGTGAGTAGTTCACCCCTGGACTATGGGTCCATAGCAGTAGCTAGATGGTTGTCTTCTCCTCATTGTGCTTCATTGTTGGATCTTGTGAGCTGCCTAACATGATCAAGATCATCTATCTGTAATACTCTATGTTGTGTTTGTCGGGATCCGATGGATAGAGAATACCATATTATGTTAATTATCAAGTTATTACATATGTGTTGTTTATGATCTTGCATGCTCTCCGTTACCTAGTAGAGGCTCTGGCCAAGTTTTTGCTGTTAACTCCAAGAGGGAGTATTTATGCTCGATAGTGGGTTCATGCCTGCATTGACACCTGGGACAATGACAGAAAGTTCTAAGGTTGTGTTGTGCTGTTGCCACTAGGGATAAAACATTGGCGCTATGTCCGAGGATGTAGTTGTTGATTACATTACGCACCATACTTAATGCAATTGTCTCGTTGCTTTGCAACTTAATACTAGAAGGGGTTCGGATGATAACCTCGAAGGTGGAATTTTTAGGCATAGATGCGAGTTGGATGGCGGTCTATGTACTTTGTCGTAATGCCCAATTAAATCTCACTATACTTATCATGCCATGTATGTGCATTGTTATGCCCTCTCTATTTGTCAATTGCCCGACTGTAATTTGTTCACCCAACATGCTTTTATCTTATGGGAGAGACACCTCTAGTGAACTGTGGACCCCGGTCCATTCTTTAATACTGAAATACAAATCTGCTGCAATACTTGTTTTACTGTTTTCTCTGCAAACAATCATCTTCCACACAATTCGGTTAATCCTTTGTTACAGCAAGCCGGTGAGATTGACAACCTCATTGTTTCGTTGGGGCAAAGTACTTTGGTTGTGTTGTGCAGGTTCCACGTTGGCGCCGGAATCTCCGGTGTTGCGCCGCACTACATCCCGCCGCCATCAACCTTCAACGTGCTTCTTGGCTCCTCCTGGTTCGATAAACCTTGGTTTCTTTCTGAGGGAAAACTTGCTGTTGTGCGCATCATACCTTCCTCTTGGGGTTGCCCAACGAACGTGTGAAATACACGCCATCAGGGAGTTGCTTGATATGATACAGGAACAAAATGCTGAGCAGCTTGCTAGAGTAAACAAAGCTGCAGCGTCAAAATCAGTGCGTTCGGCAAAGAATGCCGGAAGCAAATCGCATGGGAAGGCATCGTCCCCCCATCCGGACAGGAGAAAAGAAAAAGAAGTGAATGCGCAGCAAATGACTGTGTATGATCCGGTTCTTGCCGGAAAACAACAAGCCGGGCGACATGAGGCCGGAAGGAAAAGCCAAGGGGTAGGTCGTGGCTATGCCGGAAATGGCTATGCCGGAAATGATTATGCCGGTAGAGGTGAAACCGGGCAAAACTATCATGCAACAAGAGCAGCTTATGCTGAGGAGGAAATGCCTCCGCCAAGATACCGGCAGGCACGGGCCGCGGTACCGGAACATTACGATGAAGCTGATTCCGGAACAGAAAGAATCGTAGCCTACCGGAACCCTTTGGGAGAACGCGTAGGAGAAAGATGTCTGCCAGACCGGGATGCGAGGCACAGGCTGGACAGAGTCTACTTATCTGAGATGATCGAGGCAGAAGGTCCTCCGGGTCCAAAATGCTTTGGCCCATGAATCATGAAAGAGGAACCACCGGTTCGCAACTTCCAGTTGCCCCGTGACACAAAAACATATGATGGCACCACTAAGCCGGAAGATTGGCTTGCGGATTACGTGACCGCAGTATACGTCGCTGGCGGCGGAGGAACCGTGACAGGTGGAGGAAACCGGCGTTGGGCCGTGAGAATCGTACCGCCTTCCTGGTAGGACCGGCACGCATTTGGCTTAACAACTTGCCACCCGGAAGCATAAATGGCTGGTTGGACTTTGAAGAAGCTTTCGTAAGTAATTTCAGCAGTACGTACCGGAGGCCAAACAGGCCGCAGCAGCTCGCTTTGTGCGTGCAGCGCTCCAAGGAAACAGACCGGGATTACCTGACCCGGTGGAACTCCACAAGGAACTCCTGTGAAGGAGTGATCGAGGCACAGGCCATTGCTTGGTTTTGCAAAGGGTGCAGAAGAGGTTCACCACTGTGGCAAAAGCTGCAGAGGAACATGCCGGTAACTTTGGCAGAGATGATACGTGTGGCAGATAGCTACGCATTGGGAGACCCAATGCAACCGGCGGTTCAAGCTCAACCAGCGCAAACGAGCCAACCACGCCAAGATCAATACCGGGACAACCGGCACAACAAAAGAAGGGAAGATTTTCCGGATCGAAGGTATGGTCCGCAGCAAGTAGCCGCGGTGCAGGATAATTCCGGCGCCAGCGGAAGCCAGAGACAAAAAGCCGGATCGCAGCCATGGGCGGGTCCTAAGAAGCAATGGGTTGAAAAGAAACCGTGGCAAAATGATGAGAGGTACACCATGGAATCCGCAATGGATCAACCATGCCGCTAGCACACACCAAATCCGGCGAGACCGGCAAATCATTTGACAAAAGATTGCACTTGGACCAAGAGATTAATGGAAAGAGGCATGATGAAAGATGCAAGGGAACAAGCTACCGGAAGGTTACCACCACCACCCCCGCTTACCGGAGCAAATGCGCTACCGGTGCAACCTCAGCCGAACCGGCAGCAGCAGCAACAACAAGTTCATCAGGTGGAAGATGGCAATGGCCAACCACCACCGCCGGCACCTTTGGGACGGAACGTTTATAAAGATCCGCACCTGTACTGTGTTGTGTTCGTTACTGAGCCAACAGACAAGCAAAGCATGCATCGCCGTTCCATGGAAGTGAACGCGGTGATGTCAGCAGTCCCGAAGTACATGCTGTGGTCAGATCAGGAAAGTACCTGGACGTTCAAGGATCACCCAAAGATAATGCCAAACCCAGGCGGCTACGCTCTAGTTGTGGACCCAATCATGCACGGGCCAACGACTCGAGTCAATTTCAGCAAGGTGCTGATAGACAATGGGAGGAGCATAAATATCATGTACCGGCACACCATGCATACGCTGGGGATAACCGAAAACATGCTGCAACCAACTCACACAACTTTCCACGGAATTGTTCCCGGCCTGTCCTGTTCGCCCATGGGAAAAATCCGGGTGGATGTGTCGTTTGGAGGACGTGATAATTGCCGGGTCGAAAAACTTCTGTTCGAGGTGGTGGATCTGGACAGTCCTTACCATGCACTGCTGGGGAGACCGGCATTGGCGGCGTTCATGGCCTCAACTCATACGGCCTATCTCAAGATGAAGATGCCGGCACCTCGTGGACCCTTGACTGTGGTAGGAAACTATAAGATCTCACTGGAAACCGCTTCTGCCGGATCAAACCTGGCAGAATCGCTGGTGATAGTAGAGGAAAAAAGAAGGATACAAACCGCAATTGCGCTGGCTCAGTCCTCTCAGTTGAGTGCTTGCGCGTGACGGGGCTTGCAACGGCGCCATAAAGTAGCTGCTTGTGACGGTAAAGCACACGTCCATTGGGAACCCCAAGAGGAAGGTATGATGCGTACAGCAGCGAGTTTTCCCCG
>NC_061513.1:181601498-181617881 GCF_022539505.1 Lolium rigidum | reverse complement strand
GCTATCGATAAACTCTTGCGAGCAAGTCTGTTTCCAGGTGCAGCTGAATTGACAACTCCGCTGTTAAGGCTTTCAAGTATTCTTTGTCTCCCCTTGTTTCGAATCAATAAATTGGGTTTTACTTCCCTCGAAGACTGTTGCGATCCCCTATACTTGTGGGTCATCACTCCTCTTCAAGCACCGCGGATGTGGAGGAACATGTGGAGCTCCACTCCAACTATGGCTCAGAAAGCATCTCCGACATCTCCGACATCGAGGAGCTCGACAACGACCATAGCTCCCCAAGCATCATCGACATGGACGACATGATGGAGCGCCACCTTGAGGACGACTTCGACGAGCTCTACATCGACAATGGCTCATCAAGCATGGACGACATGGTGGAGCAACACCACGACTACGACATCGACGACATGGTGGAGCAACGCCACGACTACGACATTGACGACATGGCGGAGCAACACCACGAGTATGACATCGACGACATGGTGGAGCAACGCCATGCCTACGACATCAACACCATGGCGGAGCCTCACCTAGTCTCCACAAGGAGCAACGACGATGCTCCCACGTCCTCCTACTTGGCCCATGGAGCTACATATGAAGATAGAGGACCTCCACGATGGCACCATCATATGGATCATCAAGAGCGTCCCCATCATGAGCGTCATCGACACACTTCTCCGAGCTCCACTAGGCGCCAACATGAGAGTGCTTATGCACAAGATCGTCGACTTCAAGTACATCATATGGAGCATCAAGAGCATCCACAACATGATCGTCATCGACACTCTTCTCCAAGCTCCACAAGGCGCCACAAGCAACATGCCAAGTCGCATGAGCCATCATCTCGGCATGGCAAGGACCGCCATCGACTCACACCATCTCATGATAGTCGTCGACCACTACCACCTCATGGTCTACATCGACATACGTCACCACACGAGCTTCGCCGCCACAAGCCACTTCATGATCGCCATTGACCAACATCCCCCAAGGATCTTCGATGACACTCATCAAGACATGGTGATGAAGCAAGACTACGAGAGCCTCGACATGAAGGCGACAAACACCATCATTTGGTGTCTACCACCAGAGGATGGCAAGTGCACATCGCGCATACCTTCCGCCTACGGCGACTTCCACCTCTTGTGCCACCACCACAATGGCCTCTAGCTCGACATATGCCTATGGACTCCGATGCTACAAGTGCAAGCAACAAGGCCACCCTGCACGGGAATGTCCCAATCTCCTATGTGAGGTATGCAAGGACAAGGGTCACATGGCATGGCAATGCACATCGACGAGCACCGACATGCTCCACTTCGACGAGCTACAAGCCCAAGCCACCAAGAAGCCTACGGCGCCCACACTTCAAGATGAAGACCTCCAAGGACAACGCAAGGATGATGTGGATCCGAGCCTAGCTCTCCACGACACTACGGCGCCACCGATGGAGGACGACTTGGGAGGCGATGGAGTTGAGATGGTTGAGCATGGGAACTTCCCTTCAACCAAGGAGGCGCATGGCGATGAGAAAGTCGAGCCTACTCCTATATGCTTGATTGATGAGTTGGTATGAGAGCCACCTAGCCCACTTGAGTGAGAGTGATAGTGAGTTGAGTGACTCCCACCCCATATGTTAGTTTGAGTGCTTCCATTTGGAGGACATGAGTGATACACTAAGTGAGTTGACAGAGGTAGATGATAGGTCCATGGAGGATATCGCATTTGCTAACACATTAACCTCTCCCTCGTTTGTGTCTTCTTATGTTGCACTAGGTTCCACGGAGGACGAGTTCCCGATCATGGAGACGATGTACATGGTGCATGAAGATGATGATATCTCACCATGCTTGCTTCAAGACGGACATGTCGACCACATGGACTCTCCTACATCCACAACACCTACCTCAAACGAGTCAGCCTACAAAGGTAACAACATAGGTGTTGATGATGCCATGATTCCACTAGTGGACATGATGACTTATGAGTGCATGCATGCTCTTGATGATACATTTGCTACGTCACATGCTACTTTCACTTTCCCATGTGATGCTTTGTTTGATAACATTGTTGATCATGTGGAATTGATTGATTGTGATACCATGACCATATCATGCTATGAGAGTTTCACTTTTTCCCCGCTTGCTTGCAATGATAATGATTATGATAATACTTGTGTTGTGCCACCCTTGATGAACACTTGCTTTTTACATAGGGTTGTCGACAACAATGATAACATGTTGTACATGCTTTGCCCAAAATGTTTGCACCATTCCATGATCCTTGCATCCAAGATTGTGAACAATTGCTCTTTCTTATGCTTGGTATGCAAGAATGCTTATTTCATTGTCCATGAGATGGCCCCCATAGCCTTCTCAATTTTTGATGATCATGAGTTACCACATGCCATCAATGCACCTTCTTGCCATATGCACCATCGCCATGCATTTCATACTATCTTGCTTGACACTAATGGTGATGTGCACAAGTCATGGAACATCATGATGGATGATGTGTTCCTTTACCATGCACACACGCTTTTTGTTTTCTCTATTGTGTGTATAGGTACCCGAACGACAACATCCACCGCCACGGAGCATGAGTTGACGAAACGCGCAATTGAGAGCTACCCCAACAAGGACCTTACCCATGGGATTCACACCAAAGGGTATGTTCCCAAAAGCCTTCGCCCTCGCGTGTTTCCGGCTTGTCTTGTCGAGCTTTCGGTTTGGCCCAATTCCTCGTCACCTCTTTTGCTTCTTATGCAACATAGCTTGACACATCTTGTTGGCACAATGGTTGTTGTATGTCTTGATGCTTTCATCATACACTCCGATAATCTCAAGGACCATGTCATACATGAGAGAGACACCTTATGCATCTTGTGCCACATGTCACACAAAAAGTTGCTCTTCTTTGGATTTCTCATTTCATCTATGGCATTTGCATTGGATTCTTTGACACTTGAGGATACCCATACTCGGCTCACGCCAACCACACTTTTCCAAGAAAGAAGTCTCCATCGCTTTGCCATTGCACATACCAATTTTGCCCAAAATTTTGCCGCCGATACTTGCCTTTTGATTGTTCCATTTGTTTGGGACAATACCACACACCACATTTTTGACACTTTACAAAGGACACTCTTACATGCACAAATTTTTGCCATACCAAATTTTGGATACATCCACACTCTTTTGGTTCCCATTTTTACCAAATGCCTCTTGGAGAAACGACTTGATGCTTCATATTTGATTGAGAGCCTCTTGTTCGCCGAGCACCAAATTGGCATCCACAAGCTTTACATTCACAAGTTGTTTTTCCCCAAGTTCTTCTTCGACCGCGACTTTGTCCATCCATTACTACATGGGAGAACCTCCATGGCCTACATCATCGTTGAGGAGGAACAAGAGTCGAGGACGACTCTTCCCCAAGGGGGGGGGGAGATGATGCGGGGTGGCTTTCGCACACCTCCGCCTCAAGACCGTCAAATGCAGCCCCGCCTATCGTCGACCCTACACCATGGTCAAGGAGTCCCCCAAGTGGACCAACAACACTAACCCCCTCCATATATGTCAAGGTGAACTCCTTCCTCTCTATGGTCGATCTCAACACCAACTTGAATGGTATGCTACCTCATGCCTATCATCATGGTGTCTATAGGTGCCGACGTCGACAAGAACCAAGAGAGAAGGAACTCCCATGGTGCAAGGAAGAAGGAAAGAAGAAGAGAAGGAAGAGGAAGAAGAGGCGGGAGGAAGAGGCCCAGCCGGCCCAGAGGCCGGTCAGACCAGGCCACAGACCGGCCAGGTCGGCCCCCGGGCCGGTCAGACCGGACCCCAGACCGGATTCCCCTCGGCGTCGTACCGGAGGCCAACCGGACGGAGATCTGCGACATTTCCGGTTGGCGACCGGTCGACCGGCCCCACGACCGGACCAACCGGTCACAGGCCCGGTCTGACTGGCCCCAGGACCGGATCTGACGGGAATGCCCCACCAAACTGCCTAAGTTATCCACTTATGTACCTTTTCGCCTTGCTGGCCATGTAGGCCTATATAAGCAACCTGAACCCCTCCCTTACCCCTTAGACAAGATTTAGGCTTAGACATGGATTTGAGCTTTGTCTCCCTAGGGTTTCATCCCCTTCGTATCAAGGCTACCCTTGTTGGATGATTGGATTTGGTGTGTGATATTCTAGTGCTACCCACTCTCTCTCCCACTCCTAGATTCATCTCCCTCACCAATCTCTCCGCTCGGAATTCTACCGCGCGTCTCTTCCGGGTTGATTCTATTGGCGTGGTCCATCGAACCACGGGGGTAAGTATCGATTGTATCGGGTTGGTGTGCATGCGTGAGTTCCTCGTGTTCTTCGTGTTCATCGTGTTCTTCGTCTCCCTCTCCTTCCCCTTTGAATTTCGGGTCAACCGCGAGATCGGACCACAAATGGGGTCTTAGACCTCATCAGTTAGCTAGGGGTGACGCGTGACAGTAACAGAAGTACCAACTATTAGCTGGCTAGGCGGCTCCTAATCCTTGACCAGCATATATAGCTTCCAGAAAAAAACACTGACCGGCAATACATTTTTTTAATTGGACTGCCAGCTATGGAGATCCCGCCAAAACCCCACCTGTAAGTTATCTCACAATTTCTAATTTAAAGTTGGCCCTAAAGTATAAACTAGAAATAATAAAATGAAGTAGAAGTGAGAATGCAGCTATCATCTATACAACAAGCGTATTTTGCTCCACGCAGGTATTTCACGGTCGATCGGTCGATCTTTACGCCTGCAGCTAGCCTGCAATTGCGGATCATCAGCGTAGCAAGCGACCAGATAAAAGAAGCTGTCGGTGATGCATCCTGTAGCCACCACTGTGGATCATATGAGATGGCTTGGCACGGGAGTGCAAAAAAATGCATCGTTTATAACAAAACCAAATGAGACACAAATTTCTTGGGCAACATACATAAGACAATTATCGGGCTGGCTTATCTCCAGTGCTATCCAGAACTTTCATTCAACTAGAAACGATAGCCTGATTCATCCTTCGTATCTGTGAACTATGATTGAAAAGCAAGGAAACATTTCACTCTGCAAGCACTGAAGGCAATTGTAAATAAAACAGACAAATCTTAAATATTTAACAATTGTGAAGTAATTTGGCTCATAGATCGATCTTCTCCGGCGATCCTTATTCTTCCCTGCTATTCGTTAAATGATGGAAGTGTGCTATCTAGCTCAATAGATACAGTAGAAAATATTGTAGCGAAATGATTGTTGAGCTCAATTAGCTTAATATATTCAACAATTGGCTAAACGGTGTGGATCGTATGTTTAAAGTACTTATTTGGGTGAGAGCGCTTGCCGTCATTTGATCGCTATGGCTATGTAGTGATGACAAGATTTTTAATCATAAAAATTCTTCTCTTATATAGGTTATCTATCAGTGCATAACTTTTCTCCGTTCATGGCCATCTCTACAACGTATGGAGAATCGTAACCTGTTTATAGATATGTCTACATGGTTGGAGGACACAGCGAGACATATTTTTATCCAATGGTAGTGTGATCTTTGGATTGGATCTCCATCGGCTTAGGTGCCTATGCAGTTTCTTCGAGGGTTATTTGTAGTACGCCTTTTTTATTTCTATCTTTTGTGATTGTTGGTTATGAGTCGTTATGTGCATCTTAGTTATGCAGAGGTTAGGTGTAATGCGTAAACCTTTTAAGTAATAAGACACCCTTCATCGAAAAAAGAAAATCTTCACCACACGTCGGACTACAAAGAGAGGTCTCCAATAGCGAGGCAGAAATGGATAGTGCACAAGTTGTTGTTGCCCAATCTAATTACAAAAGCATATTATGAGTTTTTACCTCGAAGAAACTCCAATCTCTCGAGACAATGCATTCAATAAGGAAGTAACAAAAAATCCATTGTTGCCAGATATAACCAATGAATGTCACGCCTAGAATTTTCACCTACAAATTGGTACTGGAAACACCACAAAAATGAAAACCCCTAGTGTTCCCATCCCTAGTCGACGGTGCAAATTACCAATCACCAGGACCACATTCATCAAGCGTACAATTTTGTCAGAAACATCTATCTCGAGAAAACATGATTGCAAAAAACAACATCTAACATGAACATATATATATATTCTGCTTGTACCTACATGTCCACCGCTCGATATGTGGAATTGTTTGTTCGATATGTGGCCTTTTATTTTAGATCTCGCACGGACCTTAGATATGGATCGTTAGATTTTTTTGGGAGGCCGCAAATATTTATTTTTCAATAATGCGGTGGCTAGAATTTGAACCGAAATTACATGCTTTAGTCAGTTCAACCAAAATACCAATCTAATGTAAGAGATTAGGTAATTATATTCGATGGGATCAACTTACTAACGTGATTTGATTTTGTTTTTTTAATTCATTACGTAATTTTGCTTTATTACTCTCGCGAGAAAAACGTGGACGCTACGTACATCGAATGTACATCATACACGTGAACAACGATCTATGCCTCTTCACGTACTTAATTAACACTGCAGCGTTCATATAAAACTGGTGCTACTGAGAATTATCCAGCACAAAAAATATATATCTTTTCTCCTCACGGAGGATCAACGGGACCTAATTACAGCCAGGCTAGTTAGCAGCATACTAGTAGATTAAAATATGTCTAACTGATGTATGTTTATTATTTGTAGATGGTTGATTTTTTATATCGACTTTCTATGATTCTTAAATTTTAATAAATTTATTCATAAACTTATAATAAATCAGGTTGTATGCATCAATTGATGCAGAGGTCGAGATATAGCTCCGTTTTGAAAATGAGAGAGACAAAACGAGATATATGTGGTTTACGCGAGCTAGATCTGGACACTCAAACATGCATATGTAGACAAGGCGTGAGAGAATTATGTACTTTCTCCATCCCATTAAACTTATCTGAGATTTATTAAAATTAAAATCTAAATTTTAAGATTAATTTTAGAAGCTTTTATAGGATGGAGTAAGTAGTACGTAGTACTGATGAGCGACCGGTCAAAGCAGGTCCGCGTTGCTCTTAATTCGGAAGAATCGTCTAGTTAGCTAGGTAGCTCCTCCCATGGCGTGCGTGCATCTCGGTGGCCAGCAATCACCACATGACCGATCCCTAGACGTGTAGGGTGGTACAAACCCTAGCACGCTAGAAGATATACTCCATTATCCATGTCACACTCTTGGATCCTAGTTAAGACTTTTTGGTGAGTGGAGGCAGGAACGACAAGCTTACCACCGGCCGTCCGGCCGGGTCCATGCATGCAGCTACCTAGTAGTGGCCAAGTACAAGTAAGAGCAAGTAGTACTATAGAGTTTTGACTATAAGACATTAAATAATATATTTTAGATGACATGGATGAGAGAGAAGGGGAGAGAGAAGAGAAGTGGGCTCTTATGCAATAGCCAGCTCTTGCATGTACTCCTAGGTATTTTGTGAGAGTGAAAGGTGGACCATATGTTAGTAAAGTACTTCATTCTTATAGTCAACTATTGTACATGTTAGCTATATGATGACTACAAATGACATGTCATCTTATTATAACTAGTTGTTGACTGTATTATTGAAATTGCTCTAAGAGCATCTCCAGTCGCGTCCCCCAAACCGTCCGCAAACCGCGCCGGATTGAGCGTTTGGGGGACGCGTTTCGTTCGTGCCGCCTTTGGGGGACGTCGCTCCCCAGTCGCGTCCCCCAAACAAAAATTCGGAAATTTTAAACTTAACGAGATTCGATTAGATTCGTCCAAACTTACATAGATTCGAACGAAATTTGACTAAATTTAAACTAAACCTAATCTAGAACCACTTGCGGCGGCCGGAGGCGTCGTAGTACTGCTGGAAGTTGTACATCTCCTCGGTGACGACCTCCTGCTTGACGCGCTCCTCGACGGGCTCGTCGACGGGCTCGTCCTTCACCAAGCCGCTTGGTCCTGCCTCGCCGTCGTCGGTGAGGTCCACCAGCGGCTTGCCGGAGTCGCGGATGGACATGGCGATCGCCGCGTCCAGGTCGCCCCTCCCGGCGTCCTTGTCGTTCATGGACGCCAAGAACACCGCCCGCAGCCCTGGGCAGTCCTCGGGGTCGTCGCTGCTGGCGATGAGCCGCTGCTGCCGCTCGTACTCCACCATCAGCGCCGCCTGCGACGCTTCCTCCGGCTCCTCCTTCACCTCCGGCTTCGGGATGAGGAGGGCGCCGCCGCGCCTCCCTTGCTGCCGTCGGCTGCCGCTGCCGCTGCCGCCACGCCTCGTGTTGACGGGCGTCACCGGCTCCTCCTTGACCTCCCGTTTGGGGACGGTGTAGGGCGCCGACCGGTACGACGAGGACGGCGTCGATCGCGCCGATCCCGAGGAAGAAGAGTGCGAGGAGGAGGAGTACGTCGTCCTCCTCGGCTGCCATTGAGGAGACGGCGGCGGCGACGACGGCATCTCCAGCCTTGGAGCGCCGTTGCGGATGCCGCGGATGACGTTGTCGAGGGTGCGCCCGGAACGCCCCAGAACATGGCGCGGCCGTCCTTGTTCCAGCTGTTGGGGCCGCCGACGAGGTTCTCGGTGCTGTGCATCTCGACGTCGTACTTCGCCTTGAAGTACGTCGTCCACCAGGCGTCGTTGTTGGTGACCGCCCGGAGAAAAATAAAGCTAGTCAGATCTATCCAACGATTTTCGAAAATAGTTTTTGCCACTCTAAACCTAACGACCATTGGCAAGGTTATCCTAAAGGCTGGACTAGTGGGGTACCGTCAACCTGAGGCTCTGATACCAACTTGTGACGCCCCAAAACCGGTACCATGAGGAGAGCAAGAGTGAGAGGAGGTCGAGGAGATGCAGACGGTTACCAGGAAGGCGGCGGAGAGCTCGGCGTGGCCGGGGAGGGACGGGCGGCGCCGGAATTGAGAATATTCTGCGGCGGTCGGCGAAGGGGAACGGCGAGCATGGCGACGAAATAGGACCTCCCAGTACGATTGCTTGCACGGGGATGAAGAGGTCAACATCGCGCGTCTCCTGGTGGCGTCGGTTCAGCGAGGGGATGACCAGGACGGCGGCGCCATGGCGGACCCGTGGCGGAAGCTCTCGGTGGTGGTTTACAGAGAAAGAAAGGGGAAAGAAGAGGGTGGCGGCGCAAGGAGGGAAGAGGAGGGTTGGTGCTAGGGTTTGCCGCGGCAAGAGATAAGGGAGAGGGGGCAGGTGCGCGCGGTGGTTGAGCTCGGTGGTTGATACGTCTCCGACGTATCGATAATTTCTTATGTTCTATGCCATATTATTGATGATACCTACATGTTTTATGCACACTTTATGTCATATTCGTGCATTTTCTGGAACTAACCTATTAACAAGATGCCGAAGTGCCGGTTCCCGTTTTCTCGCTGTTTTTGGTTTCGTAAATCCTAGTAACGAAATATTCTCGGAATTGGACGAAACGAAGACCCAGGGGCCTATTTTGCCACGAACCTTCCAGAAGACCGAAGAGCATACGAAGTGGGGCCACGAGGTGGCGACACCACAAGGCGGCGCGGCCAAGGGGGGGGCCCGCGCCGCCCTATGGTGTGGGCCCCTCGTCAGGCCCCCGACTCTGCCCTTCCGCCTACTTAAAGCCTCCGTCGCGAAACCCCTGAGGCGAAAAACCACAATACGGAAAACCTTACTGAGACGCCGCCGCCGCCGATCCCATCTCGGGGGATTCTGGAGATCTCCTCCGGCACCCTGCCGAAGAGGGGATTCATCTCCCGGAGGACTCTACACCGCCATGGTCGCCTCCGGAGTGATGAGTGAGTAGTTCACCCCTGGACTATGGGTCCATAGCAGTAGCTAGATGGTTGTCTTCTCCTCATTGTGCTTCATTGTTGGATCTTGTGAGCTGCCTAACATGATCAAGATCATCTATCCGTAATACTCTATGTTGTGTTTGTCGGGATCCGATGGATAGAGAATACCATGTTATGTTAATTATCAAGTTATTACATATGTGTTGTTTATGATCTTGCATGCTCTCCGTTACTAGTAGAGGCTCTGGCCAAGTTTTTGCTTTTAACTCCAAGAGGGAGTATTTATGCTCGATAGTGGGTTCATGCCCGCATTGACACTCGGGACGAGTGACGAAAGTTCTAAGGTTGTGTTGTGCTTGTTGCCACTAGGGATAAAACATTGATGCTATGTCCGAGGATGTAGTTATTGATTACATTACGCACCATACTTAATGCAATTGTCTGTTGCTTTGCAACTTAATACCGGAAGGGGTTCGGACGATAACCTGAAGGTGGACTTTTTAGGCATAGATGCAGTTGGATGGCGGTCTATGTACTTTGTCGTAATGCCCAATTAAATCTCACTATACTTATCATGTCATGTATGTGCATTGTTATGCCCTCTCTATTTGTCAAATTGCCCGACTGTAATTTGTTCACCCAACATGCTTTTATCTTATGGGAGAGACACCTCTAGTGAACTGTGGACCCCGGTCCATTCTTTTATACTGAAATACAAATCTGCTGCAATACTTGTTCTTTACAAGTTTTCTTGCAAACAATCATCTTCCACACAATACGGTTAACCCTTTGTTACAGCAAGCCGGTGAGATTGACAACCTCACTGTTTCGTTGGGGCAAAGTACTTTGGTTGTGTTGTGCAGGTTCCACGTTGGCGCCGGAATCTCCGGTGTTGCGCCGCACTACATCCCGCCGCCATCAACCTTCAACGTGCTTCTTGACTCCTACTCGGTTCGATTAAACCTTGATTTCTTACCGAGGGAAACTTGCCGCTGTGCGCATCACACCTTCCTCTTGGGGTTCCCAACGGACGTGTCAACTACACGCATCAAGCAAATTTCCGGCGCCGTTGTCGGGGAGATCAAGACACGCTGCAAGGGGAGTCTCCACTTCTCAATCTCTTTACTTTGTTTTTGTCTTGCTTTATTTTATTTACTACTTTGTTTGCTGCATTATATCAAAACACAAAAAAAATTAGTTGCTAGCTTTACTTTATTTACTGTCTTGCACTCTATATCAAAAACACAAAAAAAATTAGTTACTTGCATTTACTTTACTTAATTCATCATGTTTCCTTTTAATTTTACCGCAAAAAACATACCGGTAGGACAAGGGTCTATAATTGGGAGGAACAATATAGAAGAATTTTTCACCCATGTTAGTACCGTTGAAGATTTTGAAGATAGACACTTGGTAGAACTTGCTCCTACTTATGAAATTGCTGCTGCTCGCTTTAGTTCGCTCGTTGGAAACTAAATTTGTTAATCTAAATCCTATAATCCAACACATGTTTCTTACACTTGGTGATATGGAAGAGGGGGAAAAGAAAGATTTTGTTTTAGAAACCCTTCTTAGAGAATTTGGTGGTCTAGCAAGAGAGGCTAGAAAGGTCTTCGCTAAATTTAATATGCTTGGTTCTCATACTAATTTTGTTGGTCTCCTTGAAAAAATGGATATGGATAGGATAAGGTACACTAATAATGTTAATGATGGTGGGGAGATCAAAGCACCAATACCATGTAAACTCCTAGCTATGAATGATGCACTAGAAAATAACTATGCTTGGCTTGTTCCCGAAAATTTGTTTGATGAGAGTAGCAAGCCCAAGACTAATGAAAAGGGAGACGCTGAAACTTATGTATCCAATATACTATGCATGGTTGAGAAAACTCCAAACCCCGCTGTAGGTGCACCACCCTTCGATAATACTTGAGATACACTTTCGCGCCTAGCTGAAAGGCGTTAAAGAAAAGCGCTTATGGGATACAACCCATGTTTTTACTCCAGTATTTTTGTTTTATATTTGTGTCTTGGAAGTTGTTTACTACTGTAGCAACCTCTCCTTATCTTAGTTTTGAGTTTTGTTGTACCAAGTAAAGTCTTTGATAGTAAAGTAAGTACTAGATTTGGATTACTGCGCAGTTACAGATTTCTTTGCTGTCACGAATCTGGGTCTACCTCCCTGTAGGTAGCTCAGAAAATTAAGCTAATTTACGTGCATGATCCTCAGATATGTACGCAACTTTCATTCAATTTGAGCATTTTCGTTTGAGCAAGTCTGGTGGCCTAATAAAATCCATCTTTACGGACTGTTCTGTTCTGACAGATTCTGTCTTTTATTTCGCATTGCCTCTTTTACTATGTTGGATGAATTTCTTTGATCCATTAATGTCCAGTAGCTTTATGCAATGTCCAGAAGTGTTAAGAATGATTGTGTCACCTCTGAACATGTGAATTTTTATTATGCACTAACCCTCTAATGAGTTGTTTCGAGTTTGGTGTGGAGGAAGTTTTCAAGGATCAAGAGAGGAGTATGATGCAATATGATCAAGGAGAGTGAAAGCTCTAAGCTTGGGGATGCCCGGTGGTTCACCCCTGCATATATTAAGAAGACTCAAGCGTCTAAGCTTGGGGATGCCCAAGGCATCCCCTTCTTCATCGACAACATTATCAGGTTCCTCCCCTGAAACTATATTTTTATTCCGTCACATCTTATGTACTTTGCCTGGAGCGTCGGTTTGTTTTTGTTTTTGTTTTGTTTGAATAAAATGGATCCTAGCATTCACTTTATGGGAGAGAGACACGCTCCGCTGTAGCATATGGACAAATATGTCCTTAGGCTCTACTCATAGTATTCATGGCGAAGTTTCTTCTTCGTTAAATTGTTATATGGTTGGAATTGGAAAATGCTACATGTAGTAACTCTAAAATGTCTTGGATAATTTGATACTTGGCAATTGTTGTGCTCATGTTTAAGCTCTTGCATCATATACTTTGCACCCATTAATGAAGAAATACTTAGAGCTTGCTAATTTGGTTTGCATATTTGGTTTCTCTAGAGTCTAGATAACATCTAGTATTGAGTTTTGAACAACAAGGAAGACGGTATGGAGTCTTATAATGTTTACAATATGTCTTTTATGTGAGTTTTGCTGTACCGTTCATCCTTGTGTTTGTTTCAAATAACCTTGCTAGCCTAAACCTTGTATCGAGAGGGAATACTTCTCATGCATCCAAAATCCTTGAGCCAACCACTATGCCATTCGTGTCCACCATACCTACCTACTACATGGTATTTATCCGCCATTCCAAAGTAAATTGCTTGAGTGCTACCTTTAAAATTCCATCATTCACCTTTACAATATATAGCTCATGGGATAAATAGCTTAAAAACTATTGTGGTATTGAATATGTACTTATGCACTTTATCTCTTATTAAGTTGCTTGTTGTGCGATAACCATGCTTCTGGGGACGCCATCAACTACTCTTTGTTGAATATCATGTGAGTTGCTATGCATGTCCGTCTTGTCCGAAGCAAGAGAGATCTACCACCTTCATGGTTGGAGCATGCATATTGTTAGAGAAGAACTTTGGGCCGCTAACTAAAGCCATGATTCATGGTGGAAGTTTCAGTTTGGACATATATCCTCAATCTCATATGAGAATAATAATTGTTGCCACATGCTTATGCATTAAAGAGGAGTCCATTATCTGTTGTCCATGTTGTCCCGGTATGGATGTCTAAGTTGAGAATAATCAAAAGCGAGAAATCCAAAATGCGAGCTTTCTCCTTAGACCTTTGTACGAGCGGCATGGAGGTACCCCATTGTGACACTTGGTCAAAACATGTGCATTGCAAAGATCCGGTAGTCCAAGTTAATTAGGACAAGGTGCGGGCACTATTAGTATACTATGCATGAGACTTGCAACTTGTAAGATATAATGTACATAACTCATATGCTTTATTACTACCGTTGACAAAATTGTTTCATGTTTTCAAAATAAAAGCTCTAGCACAAATATAGCAATCGATGCTTTCCTCTTTGAAGGACCATTCTCTTTACTTTTATGTTGAGTCAGTTCACCTATCTCTCTCCACCTCAAGAAGCAAACACTTGTGTGAACTGTGCATTGATTCTTACATACTTGCATATTGTACTTGTTATATTACTCTATGTTGACAATTATCCATGAGATATACATGTTACAAGTTGAAAGCAACCGCTGAAACTTAATCTTCCTTTGTGTTGCTTCAATGCCTTTACTTTGATTTATTGCTTTATGAGTTAACTCTTATGCAAGACTTATTAATACTTGTCTTGAAGTACTATTCATGAAAAGTCTTTGCTTTATGATTCACTTGTTTACTCATGTCATTACCATTGTTTTGATCGCTGCATCCACTACATATGTTTACAAATAGTATGATCAAGGTTATGATGGCATATCACTTCAGAAATTATCTTTGTTATCGTTTTACTCGCTCGGGACGAGCAGTAACTAAGCTTGGGGATGCTTGATACGTCTCCGACGTATCGATAATTTCTTATGTTCTATGCCATATTATTGATGATACCTACATGTTTTATGCACACTTTATGTCATATTCGTGCATTTTCCGGAACTAACCTATTAACAAGATGCCGAAGTGCCAGTTCCTGTTTTCTGCTGTTTTTGGTTTCAGAAATCCTAGTAACGAAATATTCTCGGAATTGGACGAAACGAAGACCCAGGGGCCTATTTTGCCACGAACCTTCCAAAAGACCGAAGAGCATACGAAGTGGGGCCACGAGGTGGCGACACCACAAGGCGGCGCGGCCAAGGGGGGGCCCGCGCCTCCCTATGGTGTGGGCCCTCGTCGGGCCCCGACTCGCCCTTCCGCCTACTTAAAGCCTCCGTCGCGAAACCCCCGAGGCGAAAAACCACGATACGGAAAACCTTACCGAGACGCCGCCGCCGCCGATCCCATCTCGGGGGATTCCGGAGATCTCCTCCGGCACCCTGCCGGAGAGGGGATTCATCTCCCGGAGGACTCTACACCGCCATGGTCGCCTCCGGAGTGATGAGTGAGTAGTTCACCCCTGGACTATGGGTCCATAGCAGTAGCTAGATGGTTGTCTTCTCCTCATTGTGCTTCATTGTTGGATCTTGTGAGCTGCCTAACATGATCAAGATCATCTATCTGTAATACTCTATGTTGTGTTTGTCGGGATCCGATGGATAGAGAATACTATGTTATGTTAATTATCAAGTTATTACATATGTGTTGTTTATGATCTTGCATGCTCTCCGTTACTAGTAGAGGCTCGGCCAAGTTTTTGCTTTTAACTCCAAGAGGGAGTATTTATGCTCGATAGTGGGTTCATGCCTGCATTGACACCCGGGACGATGACGATGAAAGTTCTAAGGTTGTGTTGTCGTTGTTGCCACTAGGGATAAAACATTGATGCTATGTCCGAGGATGTAGTTATTGATTACATTACGCACCATACTTAATGCAATTGTCTCGTTGCTTTGCAACTTAATACCGGAAGGGGTTCGGACGATAACCTCGAAGGTGGACTTTTTAGGCATAGATGCGATTGGATGGCGGTCTATGTACTTTGTCGTAATGCCCAATTAAATCTCACTATACTTATCATGTCATGTATGTGCATTGTTATGCCCTCTCTATTTGTCAAATTGCCCGACTGTAATTTGTTCACCCAACACGCTTTTATCTTATGGGAGAGACACCTCTAGTGAACTGTGGACCCCGGTCCATTCTTTTATACTGAAATACAAATCTGCTGCAATACTTGTTCTTTACTGTTTTCTTGCAAACAATCATCTTCCACACAATACGGTTAACCCTTTGTTACAGCAAGCCGGTGAGATTGACAACCTCACTGTTTCGTTGGGGCAAAGTACTTTGGTTGTGTTGTGCAGGTTCCACGTTGGCGCCGGAATCTCCGGTGTTGCGCCGCACTACATCCCGCCGCCATCAACCTTCAACGTGCTTCTTGACTCCTACTGGTTCGATTAAACCTTGGTTTCTTACTGAGGGAAACTTGCCGCTGTGCGCATCACACCTTCCTCTTGGGGTTCCCAACGGACGTGTCAAGTACACGCATCAGTGGTGGAGGACCACTGCCCTCACGCCCTTCTCGTGAGGAGCAGGAAGACGACAGAGACAAGAGCATCTCTAGCGAAGGGGTATCCAGCTTGGGCCGAGCTGGAGCTGGGCCGGGAGGAAAAAAAAGGGAAGGAGGGAAGCAGGCCACCGGGGAAGAAAGGAAGAAGGCCAGGGAGGTCTGCGGCCAGATTAGCTAGGGTTAGGGTAGGTTTTCCTTATCTTTTTCTCTCTTATTTCAAAACTGTTTTGGAAACTTTTGTAAAGTCAAAATGGAACAAAACCAGTTTTAGTTTGGAATATGAGAATATCTGAAAACATTTTATTTTGTTTTGTAGCTTTAGTTTTAGGATTTTGTTAAAAGAAAGAGAATAGGATGGTTTCATTATAGAAAACCTTATGAGAGGGAAACACAAATAGTTTTTATTTTAAATTATTTTTATTTGATAAAATC
>NC_061513.1:181567252-181601398 GCF_022539505.1 Lolium rigidum | reverse complement strand
GATGGCGTTCCGTAGGCGACACGCTGGCGATTTCTGGCGACGGCCGTCGAACACCGGAGATTTCTGGCATCGATCGCTGACCGCCGGCGATCTCCACCACACACCGCGTGCATCAAGGCAGGCCGCGCGGAGGAAGTGGAAAGCCATCTTCATCAGGCACGGTGCCCGTCGCGGGGGCTTCATCCAGACTTCGGGAGATGATCATCTCGAGCTTTTGGATGATTCGGAGGTAGAATTTGGGAGAATCACCTGTTCGAGATGGATTGGCAATGGAGTTCACCTGAAATCTGAGGATCTGCTGATTGTGGTTGGTCCTGAGGTGATTGTTCGTCGGGTTACAGCCGGTGGCGCAGTTTCCAGATGCGCTTCCTTCACTGTCCTGTGTACATGTGGAGGAGACGTTTTCTTCGGTTGATTCTGGACAATCACCACAGCCCAGATCCATGGCGGGAAGGTCCGTTCAGCAGTTGGGTTTGGGGTTGCAGCCCAATACTGTTCACAATAGCCCACTGCCGCAGTCCTTAGGCCAAGGCATCCAGAGGCTCTCCACATACAATCCATTTGCAAACCCTAGATCGAGGGAGGTGTGTGGCGTTGTTTTCGTGAGAGATCCACAGCCTCCCAGATCTTCGGCTCCGCCGATCTCGTCCCCGCAAATCTGGCAAGGAGTGAGATCGGGAGATCGCAGATCTTTTGCTCAAGTCCTGGTGGGGGGAATGGATCGCCGTCCTTTCCGTAGATCTCCGCCGCGGGGTATCAGAGAGCCCCCTACAACAACAGATTCAGATCTGCAGAAGAGAGGCGTGAAGATGAGAGAAGGTGGGAAGAAGATAGAAGAAGAGAGGAAGATCGGAGGCGGGATGAGGAGCGGTATAGAGAATCAGAGCTGAGACGCCAATCGGAAGACCGTCGCCGCAGTGAAGAACGGCGTCTGGAGGAAGACCGCCGTCGTGCGGAGACTCTACGCATCACGGAGAAGGCGGCAAGAGATCGGGCACTTGCAGAGAGACAACGTAAGGAAGATCAGACCAACTCCAACAGAGATCGTTGGGCTCACAGGCAAGAGATGGCAGGAACACGGGCTGATTCTTCTTCGAATTCCTTCGCCACTGCACCATCTTCCTCAGTTCCACATCAGACCACAATGGTAAGTACCGCAATCCCAACTAGACCTGTTGATCCTCCCGGTCCTAGTTCGGTAGATCTGCTCCTAGCTCCACTGCTGTACCAAATACTATTACTGCTGCGCCGATGGGGTCCTCTGTACTGCCATCGGTGGCGACAGGTAATAGAAATGTCGTTCCTGCTACTCTCCCTTTTCAGAACTGTAGGGCTGAGTTTGCTGTTGGGTGTTTGAACTGTGGAAAAAATCACCATGTTAGCATCTGTCAGGACAGGGACCCCTGGGAATACAAAGCACCTTATTATGGTAGCCCAGACTTTGGTCAAGGTTTTTATGTAATTCCTGATGTGGAAGCAGAAGTACAATCTCTTGAACTGCTGAATTATGCACAGATAACTGTGGTTAGGGGTGAAGCTACCTTCGGAGATATGGAGCATGAGTTTCGAGTGTGGTCTGATTCCATGGGTTACAAATGGAGGTTTTATGTCAAGGTTGCTGCTGAAAACCAGTACATTACTAGATTCCCTAATGCCAAGTGCATTGAAGAATTGTCCCATTTTGGCAAATTCTTCATGAAAACTGTCCCCGATACAATTATCAAGATTGAGAAATGGGCTGGAGACATTGAACCGTTTGCTGTGATGGAAGAGGCTTGGTTTAGAATAAAGGGAATTCCTTTGAAGTACAGAAATAAGTCCACTGCTTACTATGTTGCAAGTATGGCTGGGTTGCCTTTGGCTCTGATATGAATCATCTCGGGAACTTTGCTTACATCGAGCTAAAATTGGCTGTCAGGATCCTGCACCGGTACCAAGTTCCGAATTGGCTCTATCAAGAAGGGATTTTATGAGTTTCGGCTTACTAGGGAGGTGATTGATCCTAACACGAATCCCGCAACATATTATGCTTCGCTGTGGAGAATACAAATGATGATACAGATGCGAACTCTCCAAAAGACGAGAGGACCAACAATGATGGCAATGCAAATACCGCAAGGGGTGGGACTGAAATTATCGAAATAAGGGAGAATGAAACCAGAGGTGGACATACTCAGAGTTCTAATCAAAATGCTCTTCAAGGTGGCCCTCAGAAAGGTAAAGAGGTGGTGGTAAGTGCCTCTAGTCTGTCTGACACTGTCTCTGACTCTTTTGCTACAAGAATTCAAAATATTATGGATCCACATGGGATCCCTCGTCGTCAATCCTGGATCCTCTTCTACCGAAATCAGAATCATGGAGAATAGTGCTCATAACAACATTCGGGCTCCCCGTTGGAAGTTCATAGAAGCGTTGTTGCTGCCCTGGCTCCAGAAAAATTGTGTGAAGAGACTGGCTTACCATCAATGTCCAATGATGCCAGTTTTAAAGACTTCCTGAGTAAATTGGTTAAGAGTGGGAGTGACAAACAGTTCACCCATCAGAAAAAGTATCGAAAAATGATGGAACCAATTATTGAAGAGCAAGTACAACTTCGTCCGAGAAAATGCCGATGATGGTTTGATTGACATGGTTGATTATGATGGTACCGATAATGAAGAAGAGCTGCAGGAGGAGGAAAATGCTGGTGGGTTTATTCGGGGGCAATCCTTGCTCTAGGTGCCCCATCCTTAGAGCATGAACACACAGCTGTAGTCATCCCTATGGAGGGCCCTCAGCTCGAAGCTGAAAATTTCCGGGAGGATATGCGGGAAGGATTAACTCGGGAGGAAGTGCAGGTAACTTCGGTGGTGAAGGTAGGAACATGGAGTCCAATATTATGAATCCTATGCAACCTACAAGGGCAAGCTCAAGAAATGTCGGGCATCCTCGGGCCACATCCAGGGTGGTGGATGGCACCAGGACACATCAGACAAGGGATACCTCAGGTACAAACCTTGATTCCTTTAATTCCTTTGCTATTTTAGATGATGAAGATATTTGCTCTAGAGCTCTTGAAATGGGTGTTGATCCTAGTACATTTACACTTGAAAATATCAATCACATAAAAGATCTTGAGATAGCTAGGCATAACTTGAAATGTAAATCACAAGTGTTGCAAAATGAACAAGAAGACATGCAGACTGGTGAGCCCAATCAGGTGTTGTTGCTGGGTTTTGGTGAAGAAGATGAGGAGGAAGAAGAATTTACTCCTGTTATATCCAGGAGGACCAGGAAAAAGCTGAAATCTGCAAAGAAAATTCAAAGATCTATGGAGAGTAAAAGATACAAGACAAGGTCTTTGGGGGCACAGTCTGGCTTTGGTGCTGCCCAGGGGAAAGTCATTGATAGTCACCCTGAGTGTGGCATAATGACTGGACCCAGAGTTAGAAGAAAAAATCCAAAATATCTATGATTGGTGCCAGTATGAATTGCAGAGGTGTGGGGAAGAAAGGGATGAGTGTCTTCTTGGCTGATTTTATTAGAGAGCAGCAGTTAGACTTTATTGGCTTGCAGGAAACTATTAAAAAATATTATTCTCAAGTCTTTTTTAGGAAAATTAATCCTTTGAATAAATTTTCCTGGAGATGGATCCCATTTGTTGGAAGAGCTGGTGGTATTCTTGGAGGTTTCGAGTAAAGCAGATTTGATGTGCTTGATACTGTTATGGGTAGGTTTTTCATCAAGGTGACTCTGCAGGATTTGAAAATCCAGAGTAAGTGGGATTTAGTGTTTGTATATGGGGCTGCACAGGAGGATGATAAAGAAATGTTCCTGTCTGAATTGGCTGGTGTTTGCAGTAATCAAAGTAAGCCCATGTTGATTGGAGGTGACTTTAATATTCTGAGATTCTCCTTTGAGAAAAATAAAGGGATGAGAAGGAATAAATGGTCTAGTTTGTTTAATGCAATTATTAATGCTCATGATCTTAGGGAGATTGATATGTCTGGAGGCCAATACACATGGTCAAATAATCAGATCAACCCTACTCTGGAAAAGCTTGATAGATTTTTGAGGACTTCAGATTGGGAAGACATTTTCCCATTGGCAACTGTTCATAAAATTTCCAGAGATGTCTCTGATCACAATCCCATTATTGTGGATACCATGGAGGGTAGAGAATTGAAGAAAAAAGCTTTCGGGTTTGAGAAAAGTTGGCTGACAGAGGAAGATTTCATGTTTAGAGTGGAAAGAAGTTGGAGACAGCCAGTCAGAGCCTGTAATTCCTTGGAAAAAGTACAGATAAAGCTAAAGAAAATCAAAAGTGAGTTGAAAGGTTGGGGTGCAAATATTAGAGGAAGAGATAAGAGGAAAAAGCATGATTTGCATTTGGAACTAGCCACCTTGGAAGAGTTGGAGGAGCAAGATAATCTTTCTTTTGAACAAGCTTGTAGAAAGATACATATTCAGGAGGAACTTCTGCAGTTGCTGGAAAAAGAAGAGGCTTTTTGGCAACAAAGATCAAAGGAACAGTGGTTGCTGAATGGAGATAATAATACCAGTTACTTTCACAGAATTGCAAATGGCAATAAAAGAAAAAGGACAATGTTTTCCTTGAAAAAAGGGTCCGAAAATATACAAGGGACCCCCGCTCTCTTAGAACATGCTACCAACTTTTACAAAAATCTTTTGGACCAAGTACATGATACCGGGGTCGATTGAGAGATGATATCCGGGATGAAAATGAAAAGTTGAGTGAAGAAGATAGAATTAGCCTTGATAAAAGTTTCTCTGAACAAGAGATATATGATTCTATTTGCCAAATGGAAAAAAACAAAGTCATTGGCCCCGATGGAATTCCTGTGGAATTCTATCAACACTGCTGGAGTATTATCAAATCAGATTTGTTGCAGATGTTCAATGATTTTCATAAGCATGCTTTTGGGCTGGAGAGAATTAATTATGGGATTATTACTCTTATCCCAAAAGGAGAGGATGCAGATATCATTCAGAAATACAGACCTATTTGCTTACTGCAAGTGCTGTTTAAGATTTTCACCAAAACCATGACTGCCAGAGTAGAACCATTAATGGGGAAGCTTATCCATCCTTGTCAGAATGCTTTTATTAGAGGAAGATATATCACAGATGGGGTGATGCTGCTACAGGAAATTCTGAGAGAATCTAAGTACAAGAAAACTCAGGGGGTAGTGCTGAAAATTGATTTTGAGAAAGCATATGACAAAGTAAATTGGAATTTCTTACTGGACTGTTGCAGACAAAAAGGCTTCAGTGACAAGTGGATTATATGGATCAAAGAAGCAATATCTAAAGGGACTCTTAGTGTTAAAATCAATGATGTGCTGGGCCCTTATTTTGGCAGTTTCAAAGGGGTTAGACAAGGGGATCCTTTTGCTCCCTTTTTGTTTAACATGGCAGCTAATGGTTTGTCTAAAATGATTGAGAATGCACAGAAAAATGGCTTGTTTAAAGGTTTGGCTGAGAATTTGGTGGAGCATGGCATTGCCATTTTGCAATATGCAGATGATACCATTTTGCTGATCCAAGATGACCTTGGTGGAGCCAGAAACTTGAAGCTGCTTTTATACATTTTTGAAGTAATGTCTGGTCTGAAAATTAACTTTGATAAAAGTGAAATCATGATGGTGCTTGATGATCCTGACAAGTTACAAGATTATGTGGATTTGTTCAATTGTCAGAAGGGAAAATGGCCTATCAAGTATCTGGGTACCCCTGTCAGTGCCAGGAGGCTGTCAGTTGCAGAGTTACAGTTCATAGAAGATAAGGTGAAGAAATGCATGGGAGGTTGGATGGGTAGCACTTTGTCTATTGGTGGAAGATTAATCAAGATTGATGCATGTTTATCCAACATTGCTTGTTTATCGGATGTCCATGAGGTTATTACACAAAACCAATATTGAAAATATCTCAAGGCCAATAAGGACTTTCTTTTGGGCTGGAGCTGCAGACAAGAAGAAGTATCACTTTGTCAAGTGGAGATGGATTTGCAAACCCAGGTGTAAAGGAGGTCTGGGAGTGAAAGATTTATACAAATTCAATATTAGCTTGATGTGCAAATGGTGGTGGAAATTGGAAAAGGATGAAGGACCTTGGCAAGATTTCATGAGGAAAAAATATCTGGGAAATACTGGCATCTATTTCACCAAACACAAGAAAGGTGACTCTCCCCTGTGGTCAGACATGCTTTATATCAGAGAGATCTACCTTTGTGGAAGGAGGATGATTGTTGGAAATGGATGTAGGACCAGCTTCTGGGGTGATGCATGGTGTGGTCATACTCCCCTGAAAGACAAATTCCCAGAACTGTTTGATATTTGTAATGAGCAGAAAATCACAGTGGCAGCTGCTTCAGCTATGGGCTGGAGACTCTCTTTTAGACGATGGCTACCTGCTGGGTTGATGGAAATTTGGTGTGGCCTTGTCAGTATTCTGCAGCAGATTAACCTGTCTGATATACATGACAGACCCAGCTGGAAATGGACAAAAAATGGTCAATTTTCTGTCAAAAGTGTATACAAGAAACTCTGCAGCAATGGCATAGACAGATCCTTCAAGCATCTCTGGAAAAGTAAAATCCCTCTGAAAATAAAAATCTGGTTATGGCTCATTTGGCACAATGCCATAGCAACTAAAGATAACCTTTTGAAAAGGAACTGGACAGGCAATCCATCGTGTTTGTTCTGTTTTACACATGAATCTATCCTACACCTCTTCTTTACTTGTACTGCAGCAAAATTCCTGTGGAGCATGGTGGGGACAGCTGTTGGAGCCCACAATCGACCTGGGTCCTTTGCACAATACTTTTGGTGGATGCCAATTCATTCCAATGCTAGCCGCAATGTTCAAATTGCTGGCCTGGCAGCTATTTGTCGGGCTATATGGAAAGCGCGTAATAAGGCTTGTTTTGAGAAAATTTATCCAAAAAATCCTGTTGATCTAATATATCATGCTGTGGTGTTTATGAAATACTGGGCAGGTGCTCACTCTGCAGAGGAAGCTGCACAGCTGAATCGTGGCGCCGATGCTCTCCTTTCTCTGGCTGCTGGGACGGTGAATAGAAGGAGTGGAGATAATGATGTGAGCAATGTTCCTCGCCTGATGAATCGACAAGATGATGATATGGATGTGGATGGAGACAAAGAAGATGATGACGCGGGCAATTTGGATGATTAGAAGTGCTGTTCAGTTGCGGTTAAAACTAGTTGTGCTTCAGGCTTTTGTTGTGGGTGTCGTTGGTTCTTGGCCTCCTGGGATAGGCTGTCAGCTTTTGGTAGCTGTAAAAACTTGTGTTTTGTGTCTGCTGGCTTGCATTCCTGTGAGACTGATGTTCTCCAGTAGTTGCTCCTGGAGTCTGTATATAGTCGTTTGGTTTGGATAGGCTCAGCTTTGTTTCTCTTTTCGTTTAGTTTGAACAAGAAACTCTGACTTGTATTTTCGTTATCCAAAAGGTAATGAAAATCGATCCCCTCTGGGTGGGTCGCTTGGAAAAAAAAACACACAGTGAGCGCATGCCATGTCCAGCGAGCTGATAAATCGGGCCTCCTCCGTGCTCCGGCCGGCAAGAGACATGGAACCGTTTCGAATCGGCGGAGCGGAGCGGGGCGGCGTCATTTTCCGGGGCTGGGCTGGACCACCGTCCACCGAAGCGGCGCCGTAGCCATCGCGTGGCCGTCGGCCGCTCGGCGGCATGCGAGTTATACACAAGCGTATGACGGACGACCCACATGGCCGCACACACACCTGGGCCACCGCCGGGGATACCGATCCGCCGCCGCTACGCGCCAGCGCCTGGCTCTCCGTCGTTTTCGGTCTCCGCGTACGCGTCCAGGGCCGCCGTCGCCGTCCTGCACGCTCTCGTGGGGCCGGTGACCGATCCCGATCGTCTAACCCGCCTCCGCCGCAGCTCTCGCCCCCGGTAAGTGCGGCGACGTCCATCCTAGGATCAGACGCAGAATTGGAAAATTCTCTATGACTTGCCGGCCATGGATTGTGAACAGCATATATCCCGACAGCATTCGTCAACCTTCCCTGGTGCTGCTGTAGATCCTCGCGTACAGCGAACGGTACACGTCGCATTTTTCTTATGATCTGTGCTTATGCTTTTGCAACCCCATAAGTAAACCATTCCAACGAGTAACACGCCGAAAGAAGACAATGCATCGATCAGCCGAAAGAGAGAAAACTCGAAGGAAAGCGATAGAACCAGGAGGAGGCTGAGGAGGAGCGAAACACGAACACTGCTACGACTACGAGTAGGCAACAGTGATACGAGGCGACTGATAGCAGTAGCACACGAGGGGCACAGTGAAATTAACAAGAGGTGGTCCTGGAGACTGAAGAGGGCACATCCATCGCCGTGCCTGGGGTCCATCCGATTTGTTGCCGAGTCTGAATTTACGCTTCCATCCTGCTGATGGATCATCTGTGGGCGCTGGACGAACCTCCCACGCTTCAATTCAGCTAGTTTTGCTCCCGGACGCTGTGTTGCCATCAGCATTCAAGGCAAAATCTCCAAACTCAATCTCTTGCAACAGACCTAACGGTGGTGGTAGTAGGACACACCACCTTCCTTCTGCCCGTCCCCCTACTGGACCAGGTAACGATAAATGGGCAGGCACCAGATTAGATCAATCACAGGTATACATTCTAATATACCACCTGGCACAAGCCAAAGAAAGAACCAAGCATTTCGCATCATGAGACCAAAACCCACTACTGCAGGTTGGGAAACCTTGGCAGATAATGAATATCGAGATGCAGGAGCTGCCTTCAACTCTTATTTCATTTTGTCAAAGGTTCAGAGATCCAGAAGGTAGAGTACCACATGCAGTTCTGTATCATGTTTGTTTTTACAAGATAGAGCAGCGGAATCCTATATCACAGAACAAGTTTGTCTAGAATTCCAGCATTCGGCCCCTCAGGATAGCCTCCGCCTTTCTGACTTCCTTCACTGGTCCAATGATGAAAACCTACATCAACCACGCACGTAAAATAGGGATTAGTACAGCCAAGGAAATCGAGGATATCATAGCAAAAAATATCAGGAATATGTTCATTTGATTGAGTGACTAAATTTAGGCTTATTGACAGGAGAAAGAAAGACGACTCTATGTTTCTGCAGGTGCCAACAGAAATTCTTTTCTCACTAGGTGTTGGCTTGCATATCCAAACAGCTGGAAATAATTTAAGGGTAATGATTGCGACATGTAAATAGTGTGACAACATAACAGAATAGAAAATTTTCATACAAATCCAGGCCATAGATCAGACCACCGTACTGTGATCATCTAGACAGAAGTTGGGTATACGTGTCCGTGACAGGTTCAAGATAAGTCACATTTGATTGCAGTAGGCAGTGGGGCATGCATATGCGTGAAGTACTGCTTGTGATATTAAAAGAGCCATATTCCAAAGTTACAAAAAAAACAAAGAACAAAATTCCGTTTCAGAAATGGGTTAGCAACATGATGCCCAAAGCTTAGCAATGCTTGAAAATGATAAAATCTACAGCGAATAAAACCTGTTGGTAACTGAACAAACAGGCAACAACTGCAACTGTAGCTACAGCTGTTAAGCCAGGAGGCTGCATCAGTACAGGGGAAGAATTTTCATACTCTACAGGTCATATCACTAAAAACTACAGGTATTGCTGTCAACCAACTTAACATGGAGGCTGAATAAATTCAGTGGAGCATGATGATACAGTGATAACTATATCAGCTATAGAAAATAAAGCTCAACCTACCCTATCTGGAGGCCCCTTTGAACCACCAATATGGATTTCAACACTGCAGATATGAGTGAAATAAACAAGAGAACGTCAATTCTGATTTCACAGCACAGATATCATGGGACATATAAAGAATCAAACTTAAGATGTTTACTTGCAAGATTCTTTCACAGCCATTATTGATGATCCTTTTCTGCCAATAACACGTCCCATTTTCCCAGGAGGCACATTTAAGAGCGAAAGGATATCCACTTCAGGAACATGAACTTCAGCTTCAATGTCATCTGCATAGAGAGATATTAATTAGAACAAATGTTCTGTACAGCTGAACAATGCTTTACCAATTCTGTAAGAGTTGATTTTTTTCAAAAAGGAGGTTGAACACCCTGGCCTCTGCATCAAAATGATGCACACAGCCTGATGTAAAGAATATCAATTTTTTATTAAGTGGATCAAAGAATGCAAAGCAAAGACATCTATAACATGTTAGTATAGTCATGCTTATATGAAGACAATGCACCTATAATGTTAAACCATGTAGCAACCCCAATTATTAGGCCTCAGATTTAGATTGATCTGAAGAACTACATGTATCAGTTAAGCCAAACGTGTTTGGCACATCTGTTTATTAAGTTTCGTTTTGAAAACATTAGTAATATTTATTTTCTTTCCTCACATATAGAACATGTTGCGGACATTGCCATGAGAGCATTTAAGGACTCACGACAGCTGTGAAAAACATATGAATGCAAAAAAAAACTATAGATAAAGCAGAAAAGGAACACTGTGCGAAGCGGAGGTTGCTCCTGTCACTTCTACGATGGCAAAATAAGTTCTAGAGGGTGGATATCTTAGCCCTCAGGAGTTCTAGAGGGTGGATATCTTAGACCTCCGGAGTGGAGTTTAGTACCAACCTGCGTCTGAAAATAAGGGACTCAACTTTATCTTGATACGGATGTATCTACACACTAAAATGCGTCTAGATACATCAAAAGCTGAGTCACTTATTTCCAGACGGAAGTAATATGTGCAGGGTGGAAAAATATGTGCATTTCGGTGTATAAATCTAGAAGCATGATGTGGCAGACACAGAATCTAATGAAACCACGGCTGACAATGCTTGGATTCACCATCTCTCCACCGCTATATTATGTTATATCAATGGCTTGTACACTATATAGTGGTATATATACATATAGAAAATAGATCTGGCCACACAGTAAGCTTCCCGGTTTTGAACAGAAAGGGGGGAAACACATGTGAACACACTGACCTGGGATAGTAGGAAGTGGTGGCCAATCTGCCTGCTCGTTGTCATTTATGCAAAAGCACCTACAGTATAGCTCACTTCGAACTGCCAGACGCCATAAAGATACTTTGCTTAATTTCTCCATCATTTTCTCATGTATATTCAGAAGGAAGCGCACATCATCTGTGGCTGCTCGAATCATCATTTCAGACAAGGGCCTACATTTCCAGAAGTTTGGGTCCTACAAAATCCATTGATTTAGAATGAAATGTTATATTCAAGAAAATATAATGTCAGTACAATGGGAAATCTGAACAGGAATCCTATAATTTTCATCACGTGGCTAACCTGCCTTAGAAGAGTACGGACTTCTTCCTTTTCAGGATATGGCATTCCTACATAAACAGTATAACAGTATCACAACACACAATCAATCAAATGCAGAACACAAGAGAAAAGGAGCTTGTAGTCCTTCATACAGTTAGTGAATATCTCAATGGTGTTGAGAGTGGAAGGATTAAATGACAGGGTGTCATGATGTTTGACGGAAGCGGCACAACGTTAACAAGAGTGATGGAACCACAACACATTAGTTCCATGGCTACTGAATTCACTACAAACCCAGTGAATCTTGTACCCCATACAATACACTTGACTGAAACCCATTATGTGAAGGGGTTCAGCTTGAGAATTTGAAAGAAAATGCACCTTACCACAAGCCTAAATAGCATGTCAGATGAACGTCTCTGTTAGCCAACTAGTTCTTGCCAAGCAATATAGAAGATATAACCAGGTGTCTAAGCATCAAATATGGTATAATGGGCAGCTCAACCAAGATGTCAACACTGCTACTAAATTAAAACGAGCACAAAGGTACAAAAGCAGTATTTTACTAATAATAAACAGTATCTCAAGCATTAGCAATATTAATGGCCAGCATTCTTAAACATGTGCATTCAGGGCACCTAATATGGGATCGCAAACACATCCTACCTACATTATGCAAGATTCAAACATGTTTGCAAACTATTTGCGCATTACATAAGTAACCAATTGAAGACAGAGACACATAAAACAAATTGACTAAAAACATGTGTTCTAATTGAAGTGAACAAACAGATTGCAGCTTCATCACACTGGCATTAATTACACAACCTATATAAGATAAGACATGGTACCACCCAGAAATAAGAATTATAGACTACCTTACAAGTTACAACCATATCATGCAGAACTTCTGCTAAAGCCTAAAACAAGACTTAGGTTGAAAGACATATACGTCAAGGTTAAAGCACTAGCTGCAACCCCAAGTAAGGTGTGTTTCTTTTAATTGTTTTGTAGGGAAACAAATGACCCAATATTTCTTAAGGCAATGCTTTACGATATAAAACAGATTTGGCTGAGAAAAGAACAGCAAGGGGATGCATTAGAATATATGCCAAGATTACAGCACTTGGAAGCCAGCACAAGTAAACTACCACCAAGGGGATTAGGAGAGCCGACAAGTGTACTCCCTTTTAGAAGAAAAGGGCATCAACAAATAAACAAGCATTATATGCTATGAGAAAACAAAGCAGAGATAATATGTACAATGGTTCTCTCCCAATCACATAAAACTGAACAATTCAATAGAGTGAAGTGTAGTAAGTACCACAATAACGAGGATCAGCAAGAAGGCTCACGAAAGATATGTAAACATCATATGCTCTCTTTTTCCCTTCCTGCTCTTCTATCAGAGAATAGGCGATCTGCACACGGAAGTGATGATTGAATGCTTCATTCACAATAAAATCATCAGTTTTGTCTAGATAGGGATGTATCTAGACACATTTCAGTGTGTAGATACATCCATATTCAGACAAAGTTGAGCCACTTATTTCTGAACGGAGGTTCTAGTGATTAACACATTCATCTCTGGGAAGGTGGAGAATCATGTACTAGTTTAATGTCCAAAGCTCATGATAATGTTTCAATTCCAAAGAAATTAACTGAGAAACAACAGACACTACATATTCATATACTAGATATAAATTACTGATTTGCTTACACAGGTAGCAACTAAATATGCAGCTATATTATAGGACATATGTAGAGTGATTACCTGTGTATCCATAACATTGTGCAATTTAATGCCGAACTGGAAATACAGTGCCTGCAGCATAATAGGTTGTCAATCTTAACAGTTAGTCAAGAGAAAAATTTGCAAGCGGCATTTTCAATCCACCAATTATTTAAGAATTTCATAGTTCGGCACCTCACTGTCCCTTTTACAGTCATGAATAACTTTGGTGATATAATCTGACTCAAGTGCTGGTTTGCAAGCTTCAACTAGTTCTTTTCCACCCTCGATAGCATCGACCAAGTAAACAGCATCAGGAAATGCAATCTGAAAAATCCAACAAAAGAAGTCTTGCCTAAGCATCGTAATAACAGAGACCACATAACCAATTTCTTGAAATCAATAGTCAGTAGAAACGCATAAGTACACAACAAGTTACAATAAGATTCAGTTCAGCTTACCTGCATGACACAGAGAGCACCATGGCGGCAAAGATCAACACCCTCACAGTCAAATCCAATCACCAACCTCTTGGCAGCAGAGGGCTCGAGAAACTCAATTGGAAGCTGACTAGGTTTTGTGACAACATGAAAGGGCAGAGATGGCAGCTCAGCATTATTTCCTGCAAGACAGCTCGTGGAGTTACAAGGAGAAGACAGATAGTTCCAGTTCATAGGTGGATCAACACAATAAGTTCTGAACTTCTGACCAAGGCGTTAAGCTTAACTAGATGCAGCGTAGATTCAGCACCAATCGAAAATTAAGCGGATCACTTGCAAACCTAAGTTCGGTATCTCAGGTACATGAACTCTGCAGAGCAGGCTGTAAATGAAAACAGATCGATGCTGTTCCGGTCAACCAAAGCAGAATCGAACAGAAAGAAAAACCACCGTTTAATCACTTCACATGGAACTAGTGCTCGTCTCTTGCTTGATCAGAGGTAATGCTCTTATCTTGCTTAAAATCTTTGATCAGAGGAAGCGAACTCCCCCCGGTTACGGTCTGGGGTACATCAACACGCGCGGAACGGCAAGCTGCGAAGAGGAGCAGCTACATGTACCGTCCTAAAACCCTAGCTAGGACTGAATCATGACGCCAGAACAGGAACCGAAATGGCCGGGAAATGAAGAGGTGGACCAAGAAACGACGATTAGTAAACTGGAAGTGCGAGAACCCTAGGTTGACGGCGACGCGCAGGCGCGGCGCGGAGGCAGCTGTCCACTCAAGCAAACGCGCAGAGAGAGAGGGAGGGAGAAGGAGGGGGCGGAACCTGCGGGGTCGCCGGCGTCGGCAGGGTTGGGGGGATGGGAGGCCATCCCGCTCCGCTCCCCTCCCGATCGGTCGCCGGGGGAGGGGGAGACAGGGACGCGGACGCACCGGCAACGGAAGAGGGGAGAAGGAAGGGGACGGGGAATCGTCTTGGCCGGAGTCAAGATTCTGCTTTAGACCCACCCTAGTTACTACTACTAGTAACTGCCCCGCTGCTCCGGCCGACTGTTACTGTATTGTGCATTTGTGCACCTTGGACTGTCTTTCTGGGCCTCAAAAGTGGGCTCCACAATACTTAGTGCTCGCGTAAGGGCCGTTCTGTAGAAATGGCCTGCCAGGAAAAAAAAATGTCTCTCCTGATACTCCCACGACAATAGAGCATCTCTCAACATAATTCCCCTCAAAAAAAAAATCTCTCAACATAATTTCTTGACAGATTTGGATCGCGAAGAGGAAACGAGGAAGAAAGGTGGTCATGTTCAGAAACGGGCTCATGCTCCACCATGGTGGATTGCTCCACATGTTGGTGTGGTCAAAATAAATGTTGACGCAATATTGGGAAAGAATCTGAATAAGGGCGCAATTGCGGCTGTAGCAAGAGACACCAATGGTTGTTTTCTTGGGGCATCGGCGGTGATCTTTCTTTGTCGCAGCGAACGAGGAGACTACGGAGGCATTGGCTTATAGAGAACCCATATTCCTAGCGCCATTGGCTTATAGAGAACCCATATCCCTAGCGACTGACATTCTTGCAACTAAGGTTTTGATAGCTAGTGATTGTTTGTCAGTTGTCAAGAACTTTCATGAAAAAAGTAAGGGTGTGTATGCTCACATCATGAAATGGAGGCGAGGAGAAATGAGTTTCAGGAATTCTCCTTAGTTGCAATGGTTGTGGCGGCCATGAGGGTACTTGCATATGGTTGTTTGGCCGACGCCATTGATGTCTATGTTCGCATTGGGGAGGATACAGTTTTGGAGGCCATGAGAAGGTTTACAAAAGCTGTGATTGATATCTTCGGGCAAGGGTATTTGAGGCCACCTAGTGAAGAAGACACCGAGAGGTTTCTTGCCGAAAACGACGAAAGAGGATGGCCTGGCCGCCTGGGATGCTTGGTTCAATTGACTGTATGCATTGTCCAGCTGGTTAGAAAGGCCAATACAAAGGCCACTGCAAAAATGCAACAATCATCCTTGAGACAGTTGCCTCGCATGATCTATGTATATGGCATGCATTCTTGAGATTGTGTGGCTCTCTCAATGATCTCACTGTGTTGTCGAGGTCACCACTGTTCTCAAGGCTTGTGAAGGGTGAAGCCCCTCCATGCAACTTTCAGATCGAAGGTCGTCAGTACATGAAGGGTTATTATCTTGCTGACGGGATCTACCCTCCATGGGCCGCATTTGTGAAGACAATCCCATGGCCTCTTTGCAATATCCCGAAGAAATCACACTTTGCAACTGAAATATCATGGCATGTTGCATCATTTTGCATAACATGATCATCGAAGATGAGAGAGACATGGTTGATGACTTTAGGTACATCTCAAATGGAGACCCTGTTGTGCCTGAGCATGATCTTTCTAGGATCGACCGAGTTCCTCGCAATGCACTGAAACATCGAGAATAAGGAGGCACATACTCAGCTACAGGGTGATCTTGATGAACATCTCTGGCGTATCCGCAACAATCAGGTGTGTTTGTTTTCATTGATTTTCTTTCTAACGTTCTGATTTATTATATTCAGTTCAGTTTGTAATATTCAATACTTTAATTCATTACATTTATTTGGGTTTGTAATAATGAATAATTTAATTTATTACACTTATTTTGGTTTGTAATATTCATAGTTTGGTTCAAAAGTTTTGATTTGCAAAAAATAAAATTTAATCCTCTAAACATTATGGGGACCGATTCTGCATCACTAAGTTTAGACTAGCAAATTTGCTCCTCTAAATTAACTCCGGCCGTTTTATCCTCTAAATCATACGGGATGGGTTAGGGATGCTCTTAATAAACAGAGGACTAAAAGTTGTCCAAAAACACCTCAAAAGGAACTGAGCACTGAAACTCGTGCAAAGCATGTTGAAATACAAATACACCACGACATTGCTCGCCAATGGGCTACGTTTGACCACAGTCGTATATCATGGCAATCGCTCATTCGGTGATCTGCTCAAGGTTTGAAGCCATGTTGCTGTGTGATAGCTATAGTTTGTAGAGAAAAACATACTATGCTTACTCAAGGATAGTTGTCACTTCTCATATTTTGTGCAATCGCTCAAATTTGGAAGTTGCATTTACCTAAAGTCAAGCATCTACGCTTGCACTTATAAATCTCACTCTCATTTATTCAAGGGCTCTGATATGATCAACATCAAATCTCAATTGCAACCTCGCATGATCAGTACAAATCACAAAGTAAGTCCAACAGTTTGGATTGTTTTTCTTAGTTCTATCTCTGCTTGCCGCACTTGAAACTGGAAAAAAAATCAGCTACAATCCAACTTATAACTCATATATGCACGATTAGCAATATACTAGGACTTAACTGGGAACTAACTAGTAAATAGCAAATTAGTGTTTCTCAAACACTTGCATCTTTGCAGTGCTAACTTATTTTCTGAATTCCCACAAAGAAGAAAGTGTAGTTTTTAAAGTATATCTCAAAAATTTCAATTTATTGGAGCTGCTGGCTGACGCCAGTTCTGCGTGGGCTAAGCTGTGTACTATGATTCATGCAAGAGGAAACAGACGTATGTGAGCAGCGCGCCGAGGAGGAGAGCATACTTTCTGCTTTTGAATCGGCGTAGCACATAAAAGTGGTAGTGACGGTGACTCTCAGGTGCCGGTCGTCTAGCCAAGCTGCCGCCATAGCAATTGGGCAGCAACTCCCCGGCCGATTTCTCCAAGCACCGTGTGCAGTCCGCTGCAGAAATGTCTGTCGCGCAATGCGCCACCGCGATCACGGTCATCAAGGCGAGTAAGAGGAGGAGGAGGTAGGAGAGGCCGCGTCTCTCACGGTACCACACATGGCCGGTCCATAGATTTCGGGGGGCCTAGGGTGAAACAACACCAAGGCCCCCTTATTCATAGTGGCGAAGCTTTCTTAGGGCGGGGGCCATTGTCCTTCCCCCTACTCTAGAAAACTCTTTAAAGATATCTATTTATGCTAAATTTGTAAATATTACTTAAAGTTTAACCATGATTGGTGTTCTTGGCCCCTTAACAATCTATGTAAAGCTCCACCACTTAGTCAACACAAAGACATAGAAACATTAGTATTCCATAAGCGAAATATTAGGGTAATGTAATAACAAACTAAATAATATTTACATTTGAAATATCCATGGCCTTAGGATTCTCGGTGAAGACATTTAAAACTATTTATTTCTATTGATCGAGTGAACTATATACCATGATTCTTATTTCAAACAATAACTACTTGTGTACACCTGTCTATACATATGTTTCTCTTGAATTATTCACAAAAAAGAATATGAGGATCGTTGTTATGCATATTTGGAATTATATTCTCGTAAAGTGGTTGAGCCGGGAACAGGGGACTAATTTATGTGAATTCTACATTTGCGAGTACATTCGCATAACGACCAGATGAGCTACGTGGAGCCGATTTCATTCATGTAGGTAAACAGTATTCACAATGTTGCTTCATTACCATAAATTGTGTTGACTTTCATTCATAATTTCTTTTATGATAATTTAATACATATACATGAAACTCACATATTCATATTGATCTCCTTCTTTTAAAGAACTAAAAGATGGAGGTCAGCTCCTACGAAAGGACCGCGTACAAGCAATTTAAGAGGAATTGGCAGGATTTTTTCTTACAGAGGTCATATCTGCAGACGGAGAATACCATTGCCGCTAGTGCCTCCATGTAATTTACTGATCTCCGTGTAATTAGATAGATAATGTGCCAAATTGTATTATATTATGTATGCTCGATCGTAAGAGAAATTATATTATAAATGCATCAATGTGTACGAGTATGTAGTACCGTATAATACGTATAAGAAAACTTGTTTGAAATGAAAAAGAATTGAATGGAAACACAAAACGAAAATGGAAAACAGAAAATAAAGGTGCTAAACCCTAAACCCTAGCTCGTCCTTTAGTCCTGGTTGGTGTTACCAACCGGGACTAAAGATTGTAATATCTCAGGTTTAGAGGCAACAAAATGAGAGAACACCAAGGTGTGTATTGCATTCATGCATAGAAAATCCGGGGAATTTTCGCGCATTCAAATAAAACTTGTCATAGTAACTGAAGTTTCACTTGACTTGCTGGAATTGAAGTAGCTCATCAAATCAAGCGCTATAAACCTCAATGTGACCTTTGCTAAAATCTTATTTTGGGGTAGATATAATTTGATCCATAGCTTGGACCAAATGGAACTAGAATTATTACACAACACCTTAAGTAAGGGTCAACTACAAGATCTTATAGAAGATCTCAATATGACATTCCTTACAACAACATATGAATAATTATTCAATTATAAGTCAAAGAACACAATCAATTAAGACATTATTCTTTACTTATCTTTTCCATGTCTTTTACTAAATAAGTAATTCCTACCATGAGTCACATAGTATATCTTTTCAACTACAATACTTGAATCCATGTCTAGGACATTCACATTAGTTCCTTATTAAACCTTGACTATTCCAACCTTGTTTTCTCTAATTCATTTCCAATAAACCTCAAAGAAAGGAGAGGATTATCTCCATATGTGTTAACAATCCATTGAGTAGAACCTAGCCTAATATTCAAACCCTATCTGAGTGAGGTAAGTCATTGATACTAATTAATGCTATGAGGAGTACAAGTCAGGTACTAAACCCTAACTGACTTAGCCAACTTTTAGTGGTAAGTGAGAACCTATTTTATTAGGGATCCAAGAGAGCTCAAGTTAAAAGTGTAGACTCAAGTATATTGACCAATCCTTGATCTTGGAGAAGAGAACCATGATTAATTAGTATCAATGACTTACCTCAACATGGGAGACAACATCGAAGTTGTTACTGCCGCCATTGCTATTGTCGCTGCTTAAGCTGCACCATATATGGCTCTCATCTCTCTCTCTGTTAGACCTTGCTAGAGTTTCTAGTTCTAGTGTTTAGAGTAGATGCGATAGGATTGTCCTGTTTAGATGCTATCTGCTCATCTACTCTGCTAGTTTGCATGATTAGGTTTATTGTTGTTTCGTGATCATGCTATGTCATTTACTTATCTGAATTAAATTATATGAGGCTCATCTCATATGTTGTGGTAGATTCTAGACTTTGTGCCAAAGCTTGTATTAGTTGATTGTGACCAACCATGCTTCTCTCCCACAAAGGAAAGTAAAGACCCGCGTGGACATCAAAGCAGTGGTTTACCTGTCTCATGCCCTTTTTAGTTTGGAAGTAATGTTATATGGGGGATGATGTTTTGGCACATGGGAGCATATGCTCCCTTTATTTTGAAATACATGTTAGACACATTATAAAATGTCAAAAAAATTGAAACAAAAATTTCGCACGTACATCTTCATGTGCTACGCGCTCACAAAGTCGTTTCATGAAAAATCGACATGTTATGTGGCGTGTGTAAAAAGACAAAATTCGGTGCTGAAACAAAGACTTGTCACAAGATAAATTTTCTCTTTTTCGCTTAGACTACAAAAAATATCATTTTTTTGTGAAACTTGACGAATACACATATATTATGGAGATGTACATGTAAATTTTTTTGACAAATTTTTTAACACTTGGAAATATATTTTTATGGTAGCGGGATCATACGCACCCGGGAGCCGAATTGAGTTTCTGTGTTATATGCCAGTACTAACTTTAATTTCCACCCTCCTTTCCTTCACAAACTTTTAAATTCAATCACACCACCTACAATCAAAACCCTTCATGCGTAAAGCCTGTTGTAGAAAAGACAAATTTACTCTAAACACTATGTTCATGAATAGTTTCGTGAAGAATGACCACCCCCTCTAAGATTTCTTCCCGACATGAAAGTTGTTTGTGTGGGCTGAACCACAATTTCTGCTACATGAAAGTTGTTTGTGTGGGCTGAACCACAATTTCAGCTACATCCGAAACACGGTTTATCCCTACCTTAGTTAAAACTTAGGTTAAGAAGATATATAGGACTATATTATTGTATATGTATTGCATCTTCGCTGAAATTTAAGTGGAAACGAGGTAGCTCTCCCTTGTGAAAGCTAAACAATATTTCCATCAAGTCTCAGTCTCCTTTTATAATATTCCTAAATTTCAGATAGAATTCAGTGGGGAAATGTCTAGTCCCGGTGCTTTATTATTTTTCATTTCGATTATGACGCCATGAACCTCCTTTTCGTTAAAGTCAGCTCTTAAAATAATATTTTCAGCAGCGGATAATTGTTTGATATCATGTGACTGACTCATCCATCACACAATACCACCCTGTGTCCTCCTCTCATGATACGAGGCTCATCTCACACGTTGTGTCAGGTTCTAGACTATGGGCCAAAGCTACTATTAGCTGATTGCAATTTTTCTCCCCCGCAAAGGAGAATAAAGATCCGCGTGAACATCAAAGCAGCGGTTGACGTCTACATAACATAAGCTTTGACGGATTCTCCTAGCATTGATAGGCAGATAGAGGTGTGTCGACAACCAGCCATCTGTACTCGACGGTGGTGTATAACTGCATTTTTCGATAAATGTATATATTAATATTAAAAGATACCAATTACATCTAGTCTCTCCAACAATGCAACACTCTAATAGCAGTACAGATACACAGAGCTAAAAAAGATAAAAGAAAGGGAGCGTCTAGAGATCAGTCGCCTAAGACTTAATAAGCTAAGTCGTTGACATCAATAGCTTATTAAGCCGTGTACTAGTTTAATTTTGGCATCCAGTTTTGTGCGTTCGCTTTTTTCACTAGAAAAAATAATCCGTGCAACCATTTAAGACATAAGAAAAATCTTAGTAGCAACTTACGTGTAACTGGAAAAAACTTAGTTGCAATCCACAAGCAAGTGGAAATTCTTAGTTGCGACCCATACGTAACTGGAAAAATCTCAATTGCAACCCACATGTACGTGGAAATTCTTAGTTGCAACATATGCGTAACTGGAAAAATCTCAGTTGCAACGCTCGTGCAATTGGGAAAAAAAATCAGTTGCAACCCACATGTAAGTGGAAAATTCTTAGTTACGACGCGGGCGTAACTGGAAAAATTCTCAGTGCAACCCACATGTATGTGGAAATTCTTAGTTACAATATATGCGTAACTAGAAAAATCTCAGTTGCAACGCTCATGCAATTGGAAAAACAAAATCAGTTGCAACTCACGTGTAACCGAAAAAACCTCAGTTGCAACCCACGTGAAATTGGAAATATGTCATTTGCAACCCACGCGTAATTGAAATGCGCGGTAAGCGGTTCCATAGGAGAGAGAAAGATGTCTTATAGATAGGAATCGTCACCACGAGCCCACTTCACAAAGCCCGTAAAAAACAAGTCAGTCCGCTTACACATCGGACCAACAACAACACAAACACACACAAACAGCCCAAAAGTCAGAGCACGAATCTACAAGCACAAAATACGAATCTCCAAGCGCTCGACTTAAACTTATCAAGTATAAGGCGCCTGATTTCCAGCAAATCCGTAAAAGAAAAGTAAGAAAAAAAAAGTCCTGCTATAGTATCCTAGGCCTAGCAACAGTAATACATCCACCCCTAGACAACACAATACAGACTCTCCAAAAGCAACGTCTCCAAGAAGGAAATAGTGTACCAGCGTCGTCGTCGCCCGATCAAAGATCTTAGATTTTCATCCTAAAGATAGTCACCGCTCTCAAAACAATGCCTCCAACAAGATCATTGTCAGGCACAATCAGTTAAGATCAGACTTTGGGTTTTCATCCTGAAAGGTAGTACTCTAAACTTCACATGTGCTGCCGCCCCTACTTTCATAGCACTACTGCGAAACCCGGAACACCAAGCAAGTTCCTCAACATCGCGGAGATTTGAACCTTCTTTAGCTAAATCCCCAATCCCGCCTTCATGAAATTCTCTGCTTCTGACTTCACAATGGATCAAAAGTCTCTTGATGTCAACATAGAACAGAGCTTCGCGCCGCTCCCTCCGGAACCAAACGATCGGAATAAAAGTATGGGTGCACGCAACCGAATACCACCTGATCATGTGAACTCCAGGCAAACGATGCACTGTACTATTCGCTGTCGGAGCCTTCCGGAACTCATCACTCCGGCTAGATGAAGAAAGATCGGCATCCGAAACATCTTCATCTTCGAGAAAGAAGAACCCTAGGACCACCACCATGAAATGCCAGAATGGCCGCCCCCCACGCCACCGCCATGGCTGGGAACCGCGGTCCATCTTCCTCCTCCAACCCGGCCGGTGGAGGTCAGCAGCGATCCCGCTGCCGCCCTTTCCCCGCCGAGTTCTGCCACACCATCGCGTCTCCCGCCATGATCTAGGTGAAGTAGCCGATGGCCACCGCCACCAGACCCGTTGTCCACTGTCGCCGCCTCGGGAAGACCCCGCCTCCGCGCGAAGGGCAGTCCATGGACGCGCCACCACCGCCCCTGCTTTTGGCAGCCGGACGCTGCCGCCACCGCCGACTCCGACGGCGACAGCGGCCAGGAGGAGGAAGATGGGCCGTTTCTCCTTGGGTTCGGGTCATCGCCCGGTGCCGCCTCGCGCGAGACGACCCGGGGCGAAGGTGGGAAGGGAGGAGACGTAAGGTTTGATCACGTTTAAGCTATGTATCCGGAATTCGTCAAAAGTAGGCCATGTCAGAGCTAAAATAGCCAACTGATCGATCCAACCAATAAGACAAATTTGTGTTGTACCTTCCACGCAATCTCCGCTAACTGAGTCCACGCACGCAAGCTAACTTTCCTAGTCATAAGAACCCAATAGTTGACTGAAGAAATGAATGATAAACAAAACAAAGAGCAGATCGACTCCTAAAACCAGCTAAATCCAGAAATAAACAAGAAGCAAATTACCGCATCCGAACACCAACTTTTTTTGGTTGATTCCTTCATGAACAGAACCGCAAGAACTCAATCAGATACATACAACTTACAGCACAGTGATGGCAATAATCAAGAACACAAGGAAGAACAGAGGGGGGAACAAAGAGAGGAGAAAGACTCGCATGTATATGTATAATCCATGTTTACAGAGCAACCATGATCACCAGGCGTAAAAAAGAAATATAAACAGCAACAGAAAACTTTGCTTCTTGCAGCTCGATCGGTCTGCTCTTTTCTCGGTGCTAGATAGTAGGAGTAGCTAGGAACCTAGGACCAGCCGTAGACGATGTGCAGGTAGCGGTCTTTGACCCACCTGAAGCTCTTGCGGAAGGAGCCCTTCACCTTACCCTCCACCGCGTACGCCTTGTACGCCGCCACGCGCCGCTTCCGCTCCATGTCCGGGTCGCCCAGCGACAGCCACCGCCGCTTCGACTTGCTCCTCTTCACCTCCTCCTCCTCCACCACCGTCGACACCGACCCTGCCCCGGCGCCGTGCCCGTACTCGTACTGGTACTGGTACGACGACGCCCCTCCGCCGCCGTAGGACAGGGACCGGAAGTCCGGCCGCGCGCCGCCGGCGTAGGGCTCGATCTGCATGCGCCCGCCGGCGTACGACTTGGAACGGTAGCCGCCGTCCATGGCAGAAGGCAGCGGCAGGAGCAGTTGGAATTCCCCTCTGCCCCTGCGTTGGTTTCTTTGGTGACGAGGGCGGGGGGAAGAGCAGGAGGATGATCAATCAAACAACAGTGGCAGTAGTAGTAGAGGAGAAAAAAGTGAAGGGGTTTTGGTGTCGTTGGGAATTTGTAGCTGAATGGACGGAAGTGGGAGATTATACTAGTGCGGAATCGCGCTGTTTTGTCAACTCTTGTGGTGGAATATTTGGATTAAGGGAATAAGAATGCACCCCAATTGCAATTGTATGACACGAGCAAATGCCGACTTGCGAGAAAGCAACATGCCGTGTTTTCAATCAGTGGAGCTACCGGCTGGCCTATGTCTTACATTCTCGTTTCTAATTCGCCGGTGTGTAAGCTGACGCGGTCTTCTGCAATGTCTACACATCTGACGTATGATATATGGCACCAACGTTGGAATTTTGGATTGTCAAAAAAAAAGGTTATAATTTTGGACAGGCAACACGACGACTTGTCAGCTAATTAGAGTCCATATTTTATTTTCCATTTTATTTGGTCGGTTCCAAAATTGTTCCTCTAACTTCTAGGCACCTTAGATTTATGTCCAAGTTCATGTCCTGAGCCGTCTGATGTGTTTCTATTCAGATTCAAAGCAAGATTCCAAAAGTCAAGTAGCAATATGGACTTATAGATACATAAAAATAATACTCAATTTAGGTGTAGATGAATAATAAAATTAGCCAGATGGGTTATTGTCTCCGAATAATATGTAAAGGTGGTTCTTGGTAGGTGCATCCAACTATAGTGCCAGATCATAAACTCTGTGTGATCAGTTGGTTATAAACTCTCCATTTTTTCTTATTATGCATAAAAGTAGTGGTAGTTTGTAAAAAAAAAAGTTTGAAGGGTCGGCTGACCTCACACAGCTTGTACATGGAATCACTACTGGGTGTATTGCCATTAGCTAATCTCCTTATGTGTTGTTACAACACTGTCATTGCAGAATCCAAGAGATGAGCCATGTCCGGGCTTGACATGGTCCCACAGGAGATACACCCTAAGTATTGGACTCCTCATACATGGATGCCAAAGACGATGTGGTCATCCTCCGCTTGACCGAAAGAGTCTCATGATGAACTTGTTTAGCCCAATATTCTTCCTTTTAGACAAATCCATGTTAGTTTGATCTCCACGTACGACCCAACGGTCGTACGACCTGATGAGGCCTAAGGGTTAGTATGTGACCAGATCTCACGAATTCGACCAAGTGAGTGGATGGGAGAGATGAGAAAGGGGAAGAACACACACAAAACTCAAATCAAAACACACACAACCCAACACAAACCAAATTTACTCCCTTGGTAGGTTAGACCAAGCCAATAGAACCACTTCTTAGAGAGACCCTTGGGTAGAATCTAAGAAGTGAGAGATTGGTGATGGAGATCCAACTAGAACTTGGATGAAAGGGGTAGAAGCCTTGAATCATCCATGAAGAATAGAGATCCATCAAGAGTGCCTTGATAAAAAGAACATAGTTCTAGGGAGACAAAGCTCATGAGTCTAAGCCAAATCTTGTCTAAACCCTAATGGAGGTGGGGGATGAGACACATATAGGCCCAGATCCGTCCAGGGGTATAAGGGGCATTACAATAAAGTATTTATGTCCATAGATGATAAATAGACGGTTGAGATGCAGTTGACTTTGGTGGGGCCGGCAGTGCCGGCGTGCTCGGGGCGGCAGTGCCGGTTGGGCCGGCAGTGCCAGAGAAGATTGGCTTCCCCCTCCTCGGCTCCTTGACGCTCCCTTCGGGTCCCCCTCCTCGGCTCCTTGACGCTCCCTTCGGGTCCTTGACGAGATTAGTATCTAATGACATATAGACATAGGTATGAAGTAGCAATCCGTCCAAGGTTATGTCGAGTTCAAGTGTAGAAAGGAGTGAATTCACCTTATCATGTATAGATTGCACTTGGGCTCGAGTCATTGACGCTCCCTTCGGGTCCTTGACGAGATTGGTACCTAATGACATATAGACATAGGTATGAGGTAGCAATCCGTCCAAGGTTATGTCGATTTCAAGTGTAGAAAGGAGTGAATTCACCTTATCATGTATGGCTTGCACTTGGGCTCGAGTCCTTGGCTCACTTGGGGGATAAGTTGGCCATGATGTAGTGTTGTCCGTGAGCGGGGCTGCATCATCTCCCCCACCCTTGGGGAAGAGTCGTCCTCGACTCTTGTTCCTCCTCATCTCCATGATGTGGTGAGAGAACCGAGATGGTGAATGTCATGCTCACCAAGTACTTGGAATTTTTGTTGTCGATGATGTAGGTGTTGATCCTTGTAGCTTGGCGAAGAACTTGTTCGTGTATTGTTGCCCTTGTATCCTTATGGATGTTCGTCGTGGTGCGGGCGTCCTTGTTGAAGTCAATGATGGGTCTCCCATGAAGTGTTGGAGAGAGAAAGTCCCATCCAAAGGGGAATTCGGGTAAAAGCAAATCTCGAATGGAAAACTTGGGTTTGAAAATTTTGTTATCGATGAAAAATAAGCTCTCATGCAAATATGAAGCATCAAGTCCTTTCTCAAAGGGACATTTGGCAAAAATGGGGACAAAAAGAGTGTCTATGTATTCAAAAGTTGGTATAGCGAAAGTTTGTGCATGGAAAGGTTTCCTTTGCAAATCGTCAAAAACGTGGTGTGTAGCATTGTTCCAACCAAATGGAACATTCAAGAGGCAAGTAATTGTGGCAAAATTTTGGTCAAAATTGCTATGGACAATGGCAAAGCTATGGAAACTTCTAGCTTGGGCAATTATGGTTGGCGTGAGTCGGGTATGAGTATCCTCAAGTTTCGAAGAATCCATTTCAATTGCCATATATGAAACGGTAAATTCAAAGGAGAGCAACTTTTTGTGGGAAGAGTGGCACAAGATGCATAAGGTGTCTCTCACATGTATAACATGGTCCTTGAGATTCTTGGAGTGTATGATGATATCATCAAGAGATACAACAACCATTGTGCCAACAAGATGTTTGAAGATATGTTGCATAAGACGCAAAAGTGGTGACGAAGCATTGGAACAAAGCGCAAGTATGACAAGAATTGTCGGAAACACACGTGGGCGAAGGCTTTTATGAACATACCTGTTGGCATGAATGTCATGAGTTGGATGATGCCTCTCGTCCTTGCCATTGGGTTTGGTGCGGTGAGCGGTCTTCTTGTTGAAATCCTTGTTGAGATAGCTCTCTAGCGCTCGTTTCGTTAGCTCATGCTCCGTGGAGGTTGAGATTGTCGTTCTTGTACCTATACACACAATAGGCCAAACAAAAAGTGTGTGTGCATGGTAGATGAACACATCATCCATCATGATGTGTCATGTCTTGTGCACATCACCATTAGTGTCAATCAAGGTTTTATGAAATGCATGGCGGGTATGCATATGGCATGATGGTGCATTTGTGGTATGTGGTAACTTGGAGTCATCAAAAATTGAGAAGGCTATAGGGGCCATCTTGTGGACAATGAAATGAGCAATTTGTGACAATCTTGGATGCAAGGATTATGGAGTATTGCAAACATTTAGGGCAAAACATGCGAAAGCTAATGTCATCATTGTCAACAACACATGTGAAAGAGCAAGTTGTTCTCATATTGAAATCAAGAGGAAACAATTCATCATGCGTCATGATAGTCTTCTCATGAAAAATCAAATAAGCATTCTTGCATACCAAGCATAAGAGAGCAATTGTTCATAATATTTGATGCAAGGATCATGGAATAGTGCAAACATTTTGGGCAAAGCATGCGGAAGCTAATGTCATCATTGTCAACAACACATGTCAAAGAGAAAGTAGTCCTCATATCGCAAGCAAGAGGAAACAATTCATCATGTTCCATGTCCACTAGTGGGATCATGGTCTCATCAATACCTTTGGTTTTACCTTGGTAGTCCGACTCATTTGATGTAGGTATTGTGGTAGTTGTATGCTCCACATGGTTGACATTGTCATCGTCATCGAAGCATGGTGTGATGTGATCTTCTTGCACCATGTACATCTTCTTGTCCATCATCGGCGCTTCAACATCCATGGAACCTAGTGCATCATGAGGAAACACAAAGGAGGGAGAGGTTAAGGTGTTAGCAAATGCGATGGCCTCCATGGACCTATCAACTACCTCTCGCAACTCACTCGGTGTCTCACTCATCTCCTCCAATTGAAAGCACTCAATCTCACATATGAGGTGGAAGTCGCACAACTCACTATCGGTAGCACTCAAGTGGGCTTCGTGGCTCGCATGCTAACATGGGATTGGTACCAACTCATCAATCAAGCATATAGGAGTAGGCTCGATTTTCTCATCTCCATGCGCCTCCATTGGCGAAGGGAGAATCCCATGCTCACCCTTCTCAACTCCATCGCCTCCCAAGTCGTTCTCAAGCGGTAGCGCCATAGTGTCGTTGAGAGCTAGACTCGGATCAACTTCACCCTTGAGTTGGCCTTGTTGGTCTTCATCTTGAAGTGAGGGCGCCATAGGCTTCTTGGTGGCTTGGGCTTGTAGCTCGTCGAAGTGGAGCATGTCGGCGCTTGGCATTGTGCATTGCCACAACATGTGACCCTTGGCCTTGCACACATCACATAGGAGATTGGGACATTCCCTTGGAAGATGGCCTTGTTGCTTACACTTGTAGGATCGGAGTCCATAGGCATATGACGAGGTAGGGGCCATTGTGGTGGTGGCACAAGAGGTAGAAGTTGCCTTACTAGGAAGGTCCTCTTGATGTGCCCTCTCCACCCTTGGAGTGGTAGACACCATAGGATGGTGTTTGTCGCCTTCATGTCGAGGCTCTCGTCTTCGTGCTTCATCACCATGTCTTGATGGGTGTCGTCGAAGATCCTTGGAGGATGTTGGTCGATGGCGATCATGAGGTGGCTTGTGTCATCGAAGCTCATGTGGGGACGTATGTCGATGGAGTCCATGAGGTGGTAGTGGTCGACGACTATCTTGAGATGGTGTGTGTCGATGACGATCCTCGGCATGCCTAGGAGATGGCTCACGTGCCTTGGCAAGTTGTTGGTGGCGCCTTGTTGAGCTCGGAGAGGAGTGTCGATGACGATCGTGTTGGGGACGCTCTTGATGATCCATATGACGAGGTCGATGTAGATGATCATGTGCATAAGCACGCTCGTGGTGGTGCCAACTTGAAGATCCTCTATCTTCATATGTAGCTCCATTGGCCAAGCGGGGGTACTTGGGAGCACCGGTGTTGTTCAAGGTGGAGTCGAGGTGTGTTTCCACCATGGTGTCGATATCGTCCTCGTGGTGGTGCTCCACCATGTCGTCCATGCTTGTTGAGCCATTGTCGATGTACGTAGAGCTCCTCGATGTCGGTCATGTCCGCGATGCTTGTGGAGCCATAGTTGGTGTCGAGCTCCACATGCTCTTCCACATCTGCGGTGCTTGCGGAGCATAGTTGGTGTCGAGCTCCACATGCTCTTCCACATCCGCGGTGCTTGCGGAGGTATCCTCCTCGAAGTAGTCCATGTAGTCCTCCATATCCTCTTCTTCACTATCCATGTTAGTACGATAAAAGCTATATAGTGGGTGTTAGTGGAAGAAACTACCGTCAAGTCTCACCTTGAAGTGATAGAATTGAGTCAACTAACTAAACCAAGAGATAATTCAATTTGTGTCGGGTACACACACAAAAACACACGCAAAGGCTAGCAAATATGGTGGTAGGTGAGGATGGTGGAAAGCTAAAATCCGAAATCAAGTTTGTTGTTAAAAGTGGGTAAGCTCCAAAAATCAAATGTCCAAATGGTGATCACGGAAACGCGAAAGATGTGGAACACACACACACACACGAGATGATTGGGGTTAGTGCGACGAAGGAATGAGCGGAAAAACAAAAAGATCCACAAGGAAGGTGGTGCTCGGTGTCACACTAACACAAGGAGAGACAAAGCTTTGGTTGCAAATGGAGAGACAACAAGATTCACACGCGGCCTATCTTCTCTTCTCTCTCTTTTGCCTAAAAGATTGTGACTCTTTTGTATATGGTGGCACTTGCACTCTTTTGCTCTTTATGGTGGCACTTGCACTCTTTTGTATGTATGGTGGCATTTGTACTCTTTTGTATGTATGGTGCCACTTGCACTCTTTTGTGTGTGTTTTTGCTTGCTTTTTCTCGCACTATGTTAGCATTAGCCTCGCTTTTGCTATTTTGCCACACACGAGTATTTGCTTAGAAACTTGACTCCACACTACACACACACCTCACAATCGAGGCCACGTGCAATGTCTCGCAACACTTGATAAGCAATACTCGGGAGGGTAAGTCGCAAAAGGAAGAGGAGCTACAAGGTGGGGAACAAGTTATACCTAGATGAAAATGTTAGCGGTGTCGGAACACACAACTTGCGATGATGGCGACGATGGTGTCGTAGTTGCGCCGGAATCCGGGGTGCCGAAGATGTCGCCGCGGTGTTGATGTAGACGTGGATGCTCGATAGACAATCCTTGCACTCCAAAACGGAAATCGGGCAAAATAAGTCAATGCCCGAATATTTAGATCACGACGAGAGCGATCGAAGTTGTTAAAATTTTGGAGTTGAAAATTTTCGGAAAAGGTATCAAAATTAGAGTTTGGGGTCAAATGGGCTCCGAAAAGTTGTCAAAATTTGGAGAAAAAATTTGAGTCAGAATTGGGCGAAACTGGAACAGCACGTGCACAAGGCCGGCAGTGCCGGACTGCGCTGGGCGGCGGTGCCGGTCCGTGTCTCACGGCAGTGCCGGGGTGATTTTCTGCGCGAAAAAATTCTCTCGTGAGCGAGCTGCGCGGAGGTTGTTGCTGCTGCCGTACGGGAGCCAGAGGATGCAGCGACTTGGGCAGGCTGCTTGCTGCGATGGATGGCTGGCCTGGCCTGGCCTGTGCGGGGCGCGGTGGTAGAGCTCGTGCGGTGGTGGCCTGGGCGCGCTGCAGCTTGGTGATTGGCAGCGTGGAGGCGGCAGCGTGGGGCGGCTCGGCTGCGGTGGTGGCTTGGGGTGGCCTGCTGGTGGCAGAGGTGGGGCGTGCAGGCGTGCAGCGCGTGCTGGGAGCAGGATGGGGCGGCTCGGTGCGGCCTGGTGAGCGGATCGTGGCGGCGGGCGGAGGCCTGGAGCGTGGAGCTGCGCGCGTGGTGGCCAGGCGAGCGTCGCGCGGCAGCAGCGTGGAGGTGATTAGCGCGGGGCTAGGGAGGAGCTTGGGGCCAGGCGGGCGGGCGACGCGGTGGGGCCGGATGCGAGGGCGGATGGAGCTGCTGGCGGCAGGTGGTTTGCGTGCGAGGCGTGGGCGTGGGCGGGAGTTGGAGGCGAGCTGCAGCAGGAAGACGATGACTGGCGGCAGTACCGCTGAGGAGGCACCGGCAGTGCCAGTCGAGCATGAACTGGACAAACACGATGAACTGCAGCGAAAATTGGGACAGAAATTCGTCGATTCACGGAGAAATACAAGAAATTTGACATCGAAATTTGGAGGGGACGTAGATCAACCGTAGGGACACGAAATCAATGGATCAAAGCCCATCTATAGGTCCGTCCGTTGGTGACGGTTTGGTTTAGTCCCTGACGACTGTGTAGGCGACTCGTGGTTAGGCTGAGACACCCTAACACATCCCGCCCCTCACGCCTGGTTTTCCGGCTCTGGCGCGCCCGCAGCTCGGCTCCGCCCCTGACCAGCGAGCGCCGCCGCACCTCCCAGGCTCCCACTCCCTCGACCCCCACCTCACAGCCTTTCCTGTGTGCTATGGCACGGGATCGTACACCACCAAATCCTAGATCGACGGCGCCTCTCGTGGCGCCCGCGGCGGAGGAGGCGGCATGGAGAGGGTGGAGGACCTGCTGAAGGGCCTGTGCCTGTCAGAGGCGGAGAAGAAGGGGCTCCGCATCGGGCGCCCGGGGGAGAAGGTGGCGGGATCTGGTGAGGCGCGTGCACCGGGCAAAGTGCTGTCCGAGAAGCCGGCGTACGCGGAGGGGATTGCAGCTTCATTGGGCAAAGTCTGGTGCCCACTCAAAGGTACTCTCTGCAAACAAATGAGGGAAAATGTGTTTATGTTCACGTTCCTACAACCGTCGGGGAGAAGAAGAGCAGTGGAGGATTGTCAACACCCGGATTTTTAAGTCCAGATGCCTATTATGCCATACATCGCAATCCCAGGAATATTGTTGTTGCGAGACATAATAGTTGAATATCATAGAGTCATCATTTATTACAACACATAATCGTCTTACAAAGGTAGATCACATGATCCAAAATTACAATAGTAGTTGATCTATCGATCAACGAACATCACAAATAGCGGAAGCGAAGTAGTAGTGGCTATCTAATCCACGGGCCAACGCTTGACGTCGGGAGCGGTCCTAGTTGTCGTAGACGTCCTGCTGTCCATCTTCCTCGTACTTCTTGTTCACCTTCATAGTCCGGCCATTTGAATAGCCGGGGACAAAGCCATGAGTACTTTTAAAGTACTCGCAAACTAATACTAGTGTAAGCACTATTAATTCTAGTAAGGGGATACTAAGCTCTAGGTTTATTTGCATAAAGCCAAGTTTATTTCATAAACATTTAGAAAAGACTCTTCATTTGCTAAACTAACTCAAGTGGGAACATTAGTGTCATTCCCACAACTCGTTGTGATTCAATTTAAAGTCACCATTCACCTTTCAAATTCAAGTCCCAAGTCATATGTCACATTTTTGAAAATGGTCCGATGACGGAACGAGTATGGCCTTTCCAACCGTCCATAACCGTGGACGCGGCTATTCGAATAGTTCTACACTCTGCAGAGGTCGTACACTTGTGCCACAATATTTGCAATAATCCGTCGGGGTTAAGCTGGCCCTGATTTACCATACTCCGTATGCGGACTACCAACCATAACCTTTCACTTACATACTCTAGTATAGGCACCTCTCCCCATGAGCTTGGCCTCCCGGTGAAAACCGCAGATCAACCGGGAACCGCACGGGGCTTGGGCCGGACATTCACCTCATTCCACATCATATCGCATCGTTTTGGTTTGTTGTAGAGGCAGCCTTCGGCCTAACCCCGATGACGCTTGTTTAGAGGGAACCCATACTAAAGCACATAAATTTCTAGTTAAGCCCTTACCCATATTGGGTATTGTGGGGGTACTTTCAAATTGGAATGGTATCGCATCCGAACCCAACCATCGGTTTTGTAAAATTCACCAAGTCATTCACAAGTCATATTCACCTTCAAAATCTTTCAATAGAATGAATCATCATTCCAAGGTTTTCAAAGTCATTTCATTTCACATGATCCCATCTAGAGTAATCAATTTTATTTATTTAGCAATAGCAACTAGTCATGAGGGGTGCTAACTAGCTTTTCTTGCTCTAGGCTAACTTTGATGCTCTTGTTCTACTCTATATCTAAACCAAGTGAATCATGAATCAAAAAGTAAACTTTTGATAAACAAAATTTAGAAAAGCTTGTAAAGTAAAAACTTGGGATAGGAGCATTAAACATAAAGTAAAAATAATGGTGCCTTGCTCTTGTAGAGCTTTGCACAAGGGAACCTTGCAAGAGTGTTAGCTTGCAAGAATATTAGCTTGCAAGAATATTAGCTTGCAAGAATATTAGCTTGCAAGAATATTAGCTTGCCTTGATTGGTGAGGTGATCAAAGTTTTCTGGCTCTTCCTCCTGGTAGAATACCTCCTCCTCTTGCACTACAAGAAAAGTTGCCATGGCCGACGAAGTTGAAGTCGCGCCGTGGTTGCTGGTGTACCATGGCCGACGATTTTGGGTCCCTCCGTGGTGCATGTCAAAACTTTTTTTTCTCGTTTTTGAGGCCACCTAGCCCGACGAAAGCGGCCAAAACGTCGCGTATGGTGGCCCGGGACGTGGTGCATCGCGAATTCTCGGGTTCGCCGGCCGAGTCAACGCAAATCCGCACCGTCCAGGGATGTAGGGCCCAGATGGCAGCCTCTCTAGCATTTTTTTTTCTCGATCGCGCCATCTCGTTCAACACTCTCCGATCGAGCCGTTTACGATGCAGGATCATGGGTCCCGCTTGTCATCCTCTATGAACCAAAATTCTTTCTA
>NC_061513.1:181542113-181567152 GCF_022539505.1 Lolium rigidum | reverse complement strand
TCAATCCGCGAGATCGGGCCACACACGGGGTCTTAGACCTCATCAACAAGTATATGAGTGTTACCTTCTGAAGAGGGAAAAGGTCCCATGAAGTCAAATCCCCAACAATCGAATGGTTCAATAACAAGAGTATAATTCATAGGCATTTCATTGCGTCTGGAGATATTACCAACCCTTTGACATTCATCACAAGATAAAATAAACTTCCTTGCATCTTTGAAGAGAGTTGGCCAATAAAAACCCGATTGTAGAACCTTTTGTGCGGTTCTATCTCCGGCGTGATGTCCTCCATAAGCACTACCATGACATTTACTCAATATCTCTTGTTGTTCATATTCGGGAACACATCTTCGCAGAATACCATCCACTCCTTCTTTTTATAAGTGTGGGTCATCCCAAAAATAATGCCTCAAGTCATAAAAGAATTTCCTCCTTTGCTGAGCTGAAAAGGTTGGAGGCAAGTACTTGGAAACAATAAAGTTAGCATAATCAGCATACCAAGGACTGTCTCGCGAGCTCACCTTTATTACAGCCAATTGCTCATTTGGAAAACTATCATTAACAGGAACAGGATCATAAGCAATATTTTCCAATCTAGACAAATTATCAGCGACAGGATTATCAGCACCTTTCCTATCTACAATATGTAAATCAAATTCTTGCAAAAGAAGTACCCATCTAATAAGCCTCGGCTTAGCATCTTTCTTTGTCATAAGGTATCTAATTGCAGCATGATCAGTATGAATCGTAATTTGAATCAACAATATAAGATCTAAACTTATCACAAGCAAAGACTACAGCTAACAATTCTTTTTCAGTAGTAGCATAATTTCTTTGAGCAGCATCAAGAGTTTTACTAGCATAATGAATAACATTCAGTTTTTTATCTACTCGCTGTCCAAGAACAGCGCCTACAGCAAAATCACTAGCATCACACATAATTTCAAATGGTAAGTTCCAATCAGGAGGTTCAACTATAGGGGCAGTTGTTAAGGCTTTCTTTAGAGTTTCAAAAGCTTCCTTACAATCATCATAAAAAACAAAAGGTACATCTTTTTGAAGAAGATTAGTAAGAGGCTTTGAAATCTTGGAGAAATCTTTAATAAACCTCCTATAAAACCCAGCATGACCAAGAACACTACGAATACCTTTAACATCCCTAGGATAGGGCATCTTCTCAATGGCTTCAACTTTAGCTATATCAACTTCAATACCTCTCTCGGAAATTTTATGTCCCAATACAATTCCTTAATTAACCATAAAGTGGCATTTCTCCCAATTAAGAACAAGGTTAGTTTCTTCACATCTCTGCAAAACTTTATCAAGGTTCCGCAAGCAATTATCAAAAGAATTTCCATAGACGGAAAAATCGTCCATGAATACCTCTACAATACTCTCACAAAAGCCATGAAAAATAGCAGACATGCATCTTTGAAAGGTAGCAGGAGCATTACATAAACCAAAAGGCATACGCCTATAAGCATAAGTTCCATAGGGACAAGTGAAAGTGGTTTTCTCTTGATCTTTAGTTTTAAGAGCAATTTGTGAAAACCCGGAATAACCATCAAGAAAGCAAAAATGAGTATTTTTAGATAACCTTTCTAACATTTGATCAATAAAAGGCAAAGGGTAATGATCTTTCTTAGTAACCTTATTAACTTTTCGATAATCAATGCACATTCTATACCCTACAACTACTCTTTGAGGTATAAGCTCATCATTATCATTAGGCACAACGAGTCATTCCTCCTTTCTTAGGAACACAATGCACAGGACTAACCCATCTACTATCAGCAATAGGATATATAATACCAGCTTCAAGGAGTCTTAATACCTCATTTCTTACCACATCCTTCATCTTAGGAATTAGGCGACGCTAAGGTTCAACAACAGGCTTCGCATCGTCTTCCATATTAATGGCGTGTTGGCAAATAGAGGGAGAAATCCCCTTCAAGTCACCAAGAGTGTAGCCAATAGCACCACGGTGTTTCTTCAGTATTTCCAATAACCTTTCTTCTTCAAACTCTGAAAGCTTAGAACTAATAATAACAGGATATATTTTCTTATCATCAATATGAGCATATTTAAGATTATCGGGCAATGGTTTTAAATCAAAGACAGGATCTTCCTTTGGTGGTGGTGTTGTACCCGGATCTTCCACCGGTAAATCATGCTTAAGAATAGGTTGACGAAGGAAAATTTCATCAAGCTCATCTCTTTCTTCCCTAAAAACTTCACTCTCACTATTCTCCAAATGTTGCTGCAAAGGATTACTAGGAGCAAGAGCAATAGATGCACACTTGTTCAACCTTAAAATCACTATTAGGCGAATCAATTTTATAAGGAGTTTTGGTAAATTTAGAGAAGTTAAACTCATAAGATTCACCGAGAAAATTTAGTCAAAATTTTCTCTTTCTTGCAATCTATAATAGCTCCACAAGTATTTAGAAAAGGTCTACCAAAAATGATAGGACAATATTTACTAGCAGCAGAACCAAGTACCAAAAAGTCAGCAGGATATTTAATCTTACCACATAGAACTTCCACATCTCGAACAATACCAATTGGAGAGATAGTTTCTCTATTAGCCAACCGAATAACCACATCAATATCTTCAAGTTCACAAGAACCAATTTCGTGCATAATCTTCGTGTAAAGCTCATAAGGAATAGCACTAATACTTGCACCAATATCACATAAACCATAATAACAAAGATCACCAATTCTAACAGATAGCATAGGAACACTAGCTTTCCTGGACTTATTAGGATGCGAAACAATATTAGAAGCATCTTCACAGAAAATAATATGACCATCTTCTACATTTTCAGTCACAAGATCTTTAACAATTGCAACAGCAGGTTCAACTTTTATTTGTTCTTCAGGTTCTATAGGTTTCTTTTCACTTTTATGAACCGCACTATTTATAACAGAGTACTCCTTCATTTTAGCAGGGAAAGGAGTTTTTTCAATATAACCTTCAGGAATAACATGATCAACAGTTTCAATTACAACACATTTATTTATAGATGAATCAATTTTATCTTTGTACGGTTCATGATACTTATCAAAGTTCTTCTTAGGCAATTCATAATGAGAAGCAAAAGCTTTATAAAGATTTGCAGCAACTTGAGAATCAAGACCATAAGTAGCACTCATATTACGAAATTTATCAGTATCCATAAAAGCTTCAATGCATTTATAATCATAATTTATACCTGATTCTCCATCCTTGTCGTTCTCCCATCCTTCAGTATTTTCTTGGATCCGATTAAGACGGTTCCTTTTAAACTCTTCCTTGTTGCGTGTAAATGATCCAGAACAAGAAGTATCCAGCAAGGTCTTGTCTTGAAAAGAAAGTCTTGCATAGAAATTATCAATAATAATATTACCAGGAAGCTCATGAATGGGGCATTTGAGCATTAAAGACTTCAATCTCCCCACGCTTGGGCAATACTTTCTCCTTCATGAGGCCAAAAATTATATATGCGATTCCGATCTTTATGAATCTCACTTGGAGGATAGAACTTAGAATAAAACCGGGGCACAATATCATTCCATTCAAGAGAATCCCCATTATCCAGTAATTTATACCAATGCGCCGCTTTACCAGACAGCGATACAGAGAATAGTTTCTTCCTCACTTCATCCATAGCAATACCTGCACACTTGAATAAACCGCATAATTCATGTAAGAACAAGTAAATGATCTCCAGGGTGGACAGTTCCATCCCCTGTATAACGGTTATCCACTACACGTTCAATAATTTTCATAGGTATTTTGTATGGTATTTCTTCCTTACCTGGCGCCTCATCCACTACCTTTGCAGTAGTAGTAGATTTCCCAAATAAACACTCAAGAGAAGATCTCTCCATACTGAATTATAGCTGCAGGCAGAAATAAAATCAGCACAAACAGTAGAAATTTCCCTTACCAATTCCACTTACCAATAGCGCTTCACTCCCCGGCAACGGCGCCAGAAAATAGTCTTGATGACCCACAAGTATAGGGGGTGTATCGTAGTATCTTCGATAAGCAAGAATGTCGATCCCAATGAGGAGCAGAAGGTGTTGACAAGCAGTTTCGGTGAAGGATTCACTGTAAATGCTCACAGACAAGTATTCAGGGGGTTTTGATGTAACAGATGAATAAAGTACGAGTAAGTAAAGTGCGAGAGTAATAATTGCAGCGAGTGGCCCAATCCTTTTTAGCACAAAGGACAAGCCGCTTTGTTTACTTATAATGACCAAACGTTCTCGAGGACACACGGGATTTTAGTCTAGTGCTTTCGCTACATACGGCTAATTAATCTTCATTATTTTGATAAGTGTTGTGTGGGTGAACCTATGCTAATGTACCGCCCTTCCTAGGACTAATACATACTTGTGATTATACCCCTTGCAAGCATCCGCAACTACAAGAAAGTAATTAAGATAAATCTAACCACAACCTTAAACTCCGAGATCCTGCTATCCCTCCTGCATCGATATACCAACGGGGGCTCAGGTTTCTGTCACTCCGGCAACCCCGCAATTGGCAAACGAGTACAAGATGCATTCCCCTAGACCCATAAAGGTGAAGTGTCGTGTAGTCGACGTTCACACGACACCACAAGAAGAATAACACCACAACTTAAATATCATAACATTGAATATTACTCAACCATACTTCACTACTAACATTTAGACTTCACCCATGTCCTCAAGAACTAAACGAACTACTCACGAGACATCATATGGAACATGATCAGAGGTGATATGATGATGAATAACAATCTGAACATAAACCTTGGTTCAACGGTTTCACTCAATAGCATCAATAACAAGTAGAAATCAACACCGGGAGAGTTTCCCCTATCAAACAATCAAGATCAAACCCAAATTGTTACAGCGGTGACGAGGTGCAGCGGTGGAGACGGCGGTGATGATGATGAAGATGATGGTGATGGTGATGGAGATGATGTCCAGCTCGATGACGGTGACGATGGCGTCGATTTCCCCTCCGGGAGGGAATTTCCCCGGCGGATCTCAGCCTGCCGGAGAGCTCTTTCTCTCTGGTGTTCTCCGCCCCGCGAGGCGGCCGTGACTCTTCGCGACGTACCCCTGGAGCTTAGGTTTTCGGGACAAAGGCGTACGCGAAGAAAAGGAGGCGAGAGGGGCTGTGGGCCCCCTCCTCACGGGCGGCGCGGCCGGGCCTTGGGCCGCGCCGGCCTATGAGGTGGGCCCACCTCGGGTCCCCTCGGCTCCCCTTCCGGCTCCCTTCGTCTTCTGGAAAAATAGGATTTTTCATATAATTTCCGTCAACTGTTGATCTTCCGAAATATTGCATTCTGACGGTGCTTTTTCCAGCAGAATACTGGCTCCGGTGAGCGATCCTCCAATAATCATGAAACATGCAAAATAGATGAAATAACATAAGTATTATCTCCAAATATGAAATATATCAATGAATAACAGCAAATCATGATATAAAATAGTGATGCAAATTGGACGTATCATGCTCTCACCCATTCGAAGATACTCGTCGAATATATCGGCAACCATTCCATATGATAGCATGTGAATAGCTACGGAACATTTTTGGTACGAGGTGAAACCTAGCGCACCTGTTGTATCGGGCCTGCATTGAAGTAGGGTCGTAGTCTCTGCCGCCCCATAGAATGACCATGAACAGGTCCCTTGACATCCTGTACCGGCGTCAGAACATGTTTTTCTAGGAACACCGGATTGTTGCGGTGGAAGTAGTCCTTGTGGAGTCGGAGGTGCCCTTCCACTCTGTTGCGCGACAGGTTTTTTGAGCGGACCTTCACATAGCCCCGGTACACCGGCATCTGGCTAGCATTGTGCTCGTGGAGGATGGAGGCTGCGACAGTAGCCATGGTCTGCATCATTTGATCGGACTCTTCATCAGAAGAGGAGTCAATGACCTCATCGCGGAACTTGTCCAACATCTTGCACAAGACCATCTGCGTGGGTAGCAACTGCGGACCAATGGTTGCCCACAATAGCGCCCAAAAATGAGTAAGAAATCTACCGGTGCAATTGAGTGAACAGGGTCGTGGGCGGCAAGGCCGGGCGGCGCAACCGGTAGATGTTTGGCCCCCAAACACTTGACAAGTGCACCCTAGAACCTACCCCGACTCAGATCATGTTCTTTGGCGCGGTGTGGCCCGAGCAGACGACGTGTACTATGGCGGTGCGGCGGAGCGGCGGAGGCGGGGTGGTGGCGTCGCACAGATGAAAATGAAGCAAATCCGCACGGTCGATTTCACTGTCCCTGACATGCGAGACCAGATAAGAAAAGGAGGACGCTCGACACGATGGCGCAGCATCCGCGGAGACGCAAACGTGCCGCATATTTGGGCCGCGTTTGCGTCTCCACGAACGGCTCGGTCACTATGCCTCGCCCCGCGGGAGTATGGTGCAGGCACATTTTTCGACCACGCGAACGCAAACGGTCGGTCAACGACTGTTTGTATCGTCCCGTCCCTTATAAAAACTACCGTAGAAATTGTAGACTTGCAAGAACGACAAGAGAGGGTAGCTAGGGCTCATCTTTCCTCACTAACAGTACCTATGTGCTATTGCTTGTTCTCCTAGATAATCTCTCTTAAGAATTTTATAAGGGATAGGGACAATGATACTATATTCCGATGCAACAAGGTACGGAGTACTTAGGAGCTACTAGGAGTCAAATTCCGTTCTTTTGTAGTCTTGTCTCCAACTTCCAATTTTATTTTGAGTACAACCCCACATTTTAGAGCAGTACACCACGATCTTTACACTTGTCAGATCATATATAATTTGTGATGTCGAGTCATGCATGTTAGACGATGTAGTCTAAGCTAGACCCAGGTCGAGCAAATTTTTTTTTAAATAAAGTACCCTTTATCAAAAACAGTTTATCTTTTTTGAACAAGCAAGCGGGAGCAAACACCGAATCATCCCAAACTAGTACAGAGCAGTATGAAGGCCACATCCTAAAGCACATGGTTCCAACATCAGCAAAGGTGGAAAATAAAAATGTATGGGCGATATCAATGACCCATGTACATAATCGTTGTGTATTAGTGTCAGCTAACCAATATCGATCTATGAAAGAACAAGAAAAAAATAAACTGAAACACACACTAAGCAAGCCGTTGGCACCACCATAACATCATCGTCATCACCTCTCAACATGTTAGCAACTCCGTCCGTGCAAGAACTAGCAAGCAATGCAAAAAAAAATCCCACAATAAAGTCACCATGCATGCGTCATCCAAAAAATGCCATAAACATGAAACCTGACGATGAAATGCAGCTCCGCGCTCGTAGAATAGAAGGACTCACCACTCACCATTGTTAGCATTGCGACAGAAGCACCCCTCAAGGAGATGCAAATGCGCCACATAACAACCAAACTAATGGTCTTCGGACAATGTTCGCCAACTTGCAAAAGGAGGGGCTCCTCTATGATGCCTCCAATGAAGGGAGCTACACATATAGCGGCGCCATCAATTGATCCGGATGGATTAGAGGTTTCCCATTACGGTAAAAGCTCTTGTTTTGCCTTGCAATCTTTCTTATGATATCACAAATGATTGCAATTGATTGCAATGAGGTACTTTGGTGGCTAAATTACGAAACCTAGACCGAGAATGGCTCTCCACCACAAGTGGACGAGGGCGGTGATAGTAGTGCCATAGGCGGGAGAAGGTGACAAGAGAGTTATGCAGGAAACAAACCAAATCCATGTTCCAAATATTCTATCTTGTTGAGTTCAATCTGCCATTTATCGTCACAATAAGGTCGGCCAGGAAGGGGGATATAAAACTCAATTATTCTATAAGGAACAAGTCTATCGAAGAAAAATGATCTAGTTTTGGATGCTAACATTAGCTGAGATATGTACACATTCAATTCTGTGAACTTATCCACATTATTGTGGGAGCATTTGTACTTGGGTCAATGTTCATATGACGGGGGACCGCTTCCCGTGGATCGTATGAGATTATGAGGCCTGTTTGCATGCTGCAAGTTGACACTGGTCCATCCATGTATGATCGATCCGTTGAAGGGGACGTGGATGGATCGCTGTCGAGTTGGTAAGAAAAATCAAGCAGCTAAATTAACAGCTAAAGAGGCCCCGTGTCGAGCTACCGAAGAGCCACGTCAAATGATTATTATGTATACAGTTCACCATTAAAATATGCAGATATGGATAGACTATATAGGGTGACTTTAATTAAGTTTAACGGCAACTGCACCTAGTCCTTGGCTTGGCACCTTGCTGCACACATGCGCACTCACACACATGTTTGTCTGTTTTATAACTGTTCTTGATTTTATCTGGCGTCCCACTGCACAAGTCTCCACGTACAGGCTTCGGTATATACATACAAAACGCGGCAGAGGTTTGTTTCTCTAGTACATATGCGGCTACAAATCTCACTCTTGCAAGTTTCTGCTTGGTTTACTGCTCTGCCATCTCTAGGAAAATGACAGCAGCTAGAGGATGGAAGATTGTCACGTCCTACATGGAATTCTGGATGGACGATTAGGTGTCTTGTTGCTTGCTTGCCACACTGTTCAGGACATTCCAAACCAGCAGCTGCCTCTTCCTCTGTTGTTGCTTTCCTGTTATCTCACTCGATCAATCAGTGGAAAGCAATGATGTGCACACAAGGTTGTCCTCTCCTCCTTGTCTAATACCACTCCATTAGCCATTTCTTTAATTAATTTACTATAATAATGAATCACACGTGAGGTACATATATATATGGTAGTCAAGAGGATGATCATCTTAGGCAAATCTAGATTTAGCTAGTCCTCATCGTGCATTCATTCGCCTTGTACATAGATTATTAGTGGAGGCTCGAATATATATTCAAAGGAAAAAATATATGAGAGTTCTTGCTAGAGTATAGTGGAGGCAATTATCTGGTCCAAACTAGCAATAATAAAGCTAGCTAGCAAACGAGATTCGATCATGGCTAATGGCTTCTAGCTTGGTGTGTTTCCTTTTCAAAGAATCATCTCCTAGATTTCCATCCACTCATTTTTTTGATTTGGCATTCAGGATAAAACTTCACTAGACAATGATAGATTACGAGATGAAGATGCTTCCAGATGCGGAAAATATGCATTAATTCCCAACATTACTTGAGGCCTCACCCTTTAAGTTGCAAATCTATCTACATTTTAGTTTATATTGCACCTTACAAGTATGAACCGTTTGAAAACAACTTCAAAATATCAATTAAAATTTGGATTAAAGTTTTGAATACGTGGAAACAAGTTATTAATTATGTTGGACAAATGACACACTTATCTTCAATTTGGAACAATACTTCACATTAGCTTATAGTTTTTGCTAGTAAGGAAAATCAAGTGGAAGTTTCCAGAATTGCGGGTTTCTTGAACCACACTAATCAAGTTCACAACATCCAGGTGAGTAAGGGCTTGAGCCTAGCGCCTTGGCGGGCATTTTTCTTCTTATCGTTATAAAATTTTAGAAATCAATTATAAACTTTTGTTTGTACTTGTGGGTTATTAGTGTACCTTTGGTGTCTTTTGGGGCTAAGTTAGCTTTTTTTCCCTTGTGGTTTCATGCGGTTATGTTACGATCGCATTATCCCTATGTTGCAGCCAGGTGATCGTGAACTTTGACTCCATGGAGGAGATCGAGACGATGTTGTTGTGTGAGCAAAATAGGGCCGCACATTTATAGCTAGCTTAGCAAGGCAAACATTTACGATTGTTTGGTATGATGAACCACCAATTCTCTTAATTCAGATGATGTTAGATGATCCTAAAAAAACTTTTGCTAACTAGTAGAGCCTTACTAATATTAAAAAAAAAAATAGGTCAAGTCTGGACCGCACCAGCGAGAAAGCAAGGAGTTCTTAGGGGTTATATTTCTCTTGCCCTTGAGAGGTTCTAGCGATTTTAGCGTTGTGACATATGTATATCCCAATTGCCATTCATAATTAAACTTTTAAGAGGAAAACAATTTGAAATTTTCTAAATTGTGTCATTATCAATTTAAAAGGAGCATGAAAACGATTGACAATGTTACCCACTTTTCCAGACAAATAAAAATCGTGTATACAATAATGAAATAAATAACCGAGACACAGCGGGCCGATTGCTCAAAAACGGATTTTCTCCACACTCCACAGTAGTAACTCCTGTAGCGAAATGACATCATGGAAAGCTCTCGATGATGCGTGTGGCCAGCGCCACCCCTGACATTTGCACAAAGCCAGCGCGCGTCTAGTCACTAGCTTAGCTATATAGCATATCGCTACGGGCGATCTGAGCCGTCAGTGTCTCCCGCACATCTGTTCTGCACCGCTCATATTTACGGTCGCTGGTGACTGCGTACGATTGTACTCACGCTGAGCTCTCTGCCCAGCGGGCAGCTAGCTACCCTGATAGGAGCCATATATAGCTCCAGTTTTGACAGCGTACTGTTTCACTATCACATCCTCCGCTCCAAGAGCTGCATCATGCATGCCTACCTAACTAGCAAATCCTACATATACACTCCACATACACTAGGCTGCAGTTAGAATACATGAATGCATGCATGAAAGTGCCCAAAGTTAAAGCTGCCAGTAAAAGTGAAAATCTTTTTGCACTTGTGACAGTTGCTACAGCAAGGTCATTTTTAGGCTGGCTATAAGTAATGCATGCACTACACGCACGCATGTATGCACACATGCATGTTTGGAGCAAACTTCAATAGTAGATCCAAATGCTGGTTATATGTAGCTCTATAGCCAACATGTATAATACTTCCTCCATCCCATGAAACATGTCCAAGGTTTATTAAAATTTGGACGTATCTAGACACTAAATATTTAGTAATAGTTACATCCAAATTTTAACAAACCTTCGACATGTTTGGTGTGACGGAGGGAGTAGTTAGCTACAAAAATGAACTATTTTATTAATATGTGGTCCATCTGATACTCTTGCAAAGTGCTTAATTAGAAGCACGTGTTGCAGCCTGCATCTACTCTTGCATGACAGCCCACTTCTATCTCACTTGTTTTCGATAATGGGCAATATATTATTCTCACTTGTTAAATTGAACAAAAATGTAATATTCTAACTCTCACCATTTGCTTACATCACCCTGTTGTACTTGCTGTTATGTGTAGACGACAAGGGGCAGTGGTGGTCATGAGCTCAAAGCCAACCCTGTCTTTGATCTCCTCTATCTTTCTTACACTTGATCATAATCAAATCATAGCACCCCAGATGGAGCGAGCTAAGTAACTGGTGACAGCCTTTTTTAGTTTCTCTCCCTCCTCTGATGTGAAATAAAGTATCTCCGTAAATTATAAAGATGTCAATTAAAGAAATCCAAAGAAATCTGTCACCCTACACGATAGGATTGGAACACAAACACACACAATAACACAAAAGTACTACACATAATAAATATACCGGTACTACTTGTATAATTGAGCCCTGCCCCAGGCTATAGATCGAGCCCTAAGCTAGGCATGAGAGAGACCAGTACCCCTATTCTCTGGTAAGTAAAAGCCCTAGACATGTTAGCAAGCTTATCTTTCAGAACCCACACAATCAAGAGCATTAACTAGATAGGCATACCAAAGTGAGTGATAATAGCAGGTAGCTAGGCTGTGCCGTGGCTATAGATAGATAGATAGATGTGTGCATCACTTCACTATGCTGCACAGAAGAGTAGTGTGTCAAGTGTGAGGACCATGGATGTAGTGTGTACTGCTAGTTACAAGTATACAAGTGCAGTATGTACACCACCATCGTAGAGATAGAGTAGATGCAACCAGGCCAGATTATCTATCTATCCGAGCTGAGTCCGTTGTTTGGCTTTGCCTCTTTATAAGAGCCAGCCTGCTCGCTTTCCCCTCCGGCCTGCAGCCTTTTGCTAGAGAGAGGGAGAGCACACTGCGCGCAGGGCCCTAAAAGTAGCTTCAACACTGCTGCAGGCTTCTTGTCTTATTGCGCCATTAGCATCTTCCTCCTCTCTCCTTGCTCCTACCTCGAGTGTTTAATGCGCGAATGCTCCTTCTGTTGCTGCTGCATACCACATATCGTCTCTCACTAGCTAGCATACCATCGCCAACACCAGCACGGAGTGTGCGCTCTACCTCAGCTAGCTTACTTGCGTCTCATTAAGGGTACGATCGCTGATCCATCCATCGATTCACATGTATCGATTTCTCTGCGCACTTGCATGTTTTTCCCTCGATTAAATCTTTCATCTTCCGTTTGTCTTCTTGCAATATGCATGTGCTTCGATCTTCATCAGATTGGCGTATATATCCAGCTGCTAGCTTCGATGTATAGCTAATCCATCCACGTACTTTGATTATTTCCTCTTAGGTGCCGGGCGTGATGGATCATGGCTTCTGCAACGACATGATCTTAAGCGAGAGCGCGTGGAACGGCGGCGACACTGCTGCTGCGGCAGGTGATGTCGTTAACGTCGTCGACGGGAGCGGCATGACGGTGCTGGAGAGGCTGGTGCTGGACGAGGCACTCGCGGCGGCCATCATGGAGCTGCAGGGCATCCAGGTGCCGTGCGGAGGCGGCAAGGCGGTGGCCGGAGGCGTCGAGCCGGCCACCCTCGCGTACAGCTCGATGGGCCCCGCCACGCCTGCCTACGCGGACGTTGACGGGGCTGTCGCGCAGCGACAGCAGCATCACCATCGCCATCAGGGCGCGATGGTGATGCCTCCGGACTACGACCTCGTACCAGCAGCACGAGCTGTCACGTTGGCTACTGTACCTGCAGCACCTTCCTTCACTGACCGTGGCGGCGTCGTCGTCGACTACGGCAACAACGACGACGCAGCGGATGCGCCGACCGCGGCCACGACGAAAAGCCAGTGGGAGGAAGGCAACGGCAGTGGTGTCAGAAGACAGCAGCGTCGGTCGAGCAGAAAGCGGAGAGCCGCCGAGCCGCCATGCACGGCCGCGGACGTGCACGCGGCCCAGGAGATGGAGAACCCTCTGTGCAGCCTCCTCGCGTCAGGCAACACGGGAAATGGCGGCGGTATCCAGATCGCGTTCAGCACCGCCGCGCCGTCCGCCAAGCGCACGAAGCCGTCCCTGAGCAGCACCTCGTCGAGCATCAGCTTCGACGGCAGGAGCGGCTGCGACGACGTCCCCGGCCGGTACGAGCCGGACACGGAGGCGCTGGCGCAGGTGAAGGAGATGATCTACCGCGCGGCGGCGATGCGGCCCGTGAGCCTCGGAGACGCGGAGGAGGACGCCGGAGAGCGGCCGAGCAGGCGCAACGTGCGCATCTCCTCCGACCCGCAGACGGTGGCGGCGCGGCAGCGCCGGGAGCGAATCAGCGAGCGGCTGCGCGTGCTGCAGAAGCTGGTCCCGGGGGGCGCCAAGATGGACACGGCATCCATGCTGGACGAGGCCGCCAACTACCTCCGCTTCCTCAAGTCCCAGATCAGGGAACTGCAAACCCTAGACCGCCGGAACTACGGGGCTAATGCCATGGTGAACATGGCGCCGCTGAGCTACAACAACATGATGCCTGCCTTCTCCTTCCCGGCTGCAGCCGAAAACCTAGGAGGAGGAGGAGGGGGAGAGGAGGGGTTCATGAGCAGCCGATTTAGATAGATTAATCAATAATTCGAGACATGCACGTACGCAAGTATTTTCATGTGCTTTGTCCAATGTAAGAGAGACCATATGCATGAATCACATGATAGATCGATCGATCCATCATCATTAGCTACTGATTAGGGATGATCGATCGTATCGACCGATGGAATTAATCATGATGTCGTCGTCTTAAACCTTTTTTCTTCGTCTCCTGTTTGATCATGCCATGCATTCTGATGAGTGTACGTGCTTTCGGAAATTAGTCGATGACACGCTTTAGCAGAGCACAAGCTAGAAAAGGAGGGCTTGGAAAGTTTGCTCCTTTTTTTTCTTTTAGATCATCAACTTAATAAGTCGTCGTCGTCTCCATCTTTTCATGTGGCAAGCATGTACATGCGTGAAAGCAAAGCTTTTTCCAGCGAGCGTGTGTATGCTTTCTGAGTTCCGATCCATATGGCCATGGAGTACAAGCAGAGCTCGAAACATCATCATGGCAACTTTCTAGGGCATAATTAACCTCTTTGAAAGAGAAAAGGTCTTTTCTTTGTGCATGCAAAAACCCTATCAAAAAGGGATCCATGGATCGATCGATCGAAAGAAGGAAAAGATGGCGAAAATCATAGCTTCATCATTGCCTACTTTCTGGTCGTCGTCTTTGCTAGGGAAGCAAAGCAAAGCGGAGGAAAGAAAAGCATGCATGCAATTGTTAATAAACTAGTATTGTGGAGTATGATCGAGGAGAGGTCTGCCATGGCAATGGCAATGTCGATGCCGATGGTTCGTGCAGTGTGCATGCGGGGAGAGTTTTGAGCCCACTCGGCCGGGTCAGGTTTCAGGGTTTGGGCTGGGTGAGCTTTTTAGACGGCCGGGTGCAGGCACTCGCTGCATCAAAAGGCATGCGTCTAAAAGGAATCATTCCCTTTCCCTTTTCATTCAAAAAATTACACGCCTTTTCCTCCTCGAGCTGCGTGCGAAAATTCTCGATGAGATGCTGGCATTGCCTCTGAATCTTGATGAGATTTCTTCCCCATGTTTTACTTCTGTATACTCCAAGAGTGCAGGTCTCATCTACTCACATACAACAACAACAAATCCATGTCCGGTAGAATTTGATGAAGGCCCTTTGCATTACTGGAATTTCAAAATAATTTGAGCTCTTTGAGGACGTGGGCATAGCCCAGTGGTTGGGGTCGCAGTGGCGCACCCAACGATCAGAGTTCGAATCCTGTCAGGAATGAATTTCTGGAATTCTCACGCCGAGGTCCCGCTTCTACTATATCATTTAGTATCTAGTTCCTACTAGCACTAATTCATTTTTTTCAAAAAATAATTTGAGCTTTTTTGGTTCCCATCATTTGGTGCCGGAATCAAGGAATTTGTTTGTGATTCCGAGAATCAACTTGTTTGGCTGCCACAGAATTGGTATTGCAATTCAATTGAGAATTCCATGGATTACACCCCATGCCTAACCTTAATTCCTCTTGGTAGCCTGTCATTTGTTTTAAAAAAATTGCTGAATGAAATGATATCATCAAATTCATTTTTATTTCATTTCGGCCAAATAAAATAAAATGATGGGTGCCAAACGGGAGTATTTCTAGGTAGTGCCAACCTATTGAGATATTCCTAGTTCTGCATCAAAATTGTAACTCCAATCTAGCGATAGTTTAGGTGAAATTTTCTAGAAAGTGCACCAAACAAAGGTACCACGCCTTGCAATTGATTGTGACTGGCAACAATATCGGCAGATTTGTGTCCTAGCGAACCCATCAAGTTTTTCACGGGTATCTAGTCGTGACTTCTTAATCTTACATATGTTTTCTTGTCCTAGCGAACCCATCAAGTTTTTCACGTGTATTTCTAGAACTTTACATTACAAGCAAAACCTAAGGGTTTAAAATAGGGCACTTTGGTTACATTATTAGATAAACAGCCAGGCCTAGCGGAGCCAACTGAGGAAACCTAGTACATATATACATCACACATTTGGTTGATTGCATTGCATGAGGGTCAGTTACTACCGGTGCACCAACATGATGGTGCTCCGGTGATGGCTCCAGACAATCTTGCTGAGTGTTGTTGTGGAAGCGGTTGGGAAACCCCAAGAGGAAGGTGTGATGAGCACAGCAGCAAGTTTTCCCTCAGTACGAAACCAAGGTTTAATCGACCAGTAGGAGAAAGGCGTGACTTCTGAAGGTGTTGCTAGCTGACTAGTGGCTGGGCACACTACCGGCGTCAGCAACAACGTGGAACCTGCACACAACACAACCAAAGTACTTTGCCCCAACTTACGGTGAGGTTGTCAATCTCACCGGTTTGCGGAACACAAAGGGTTAGACGTATCGAGTGGAAAGAGATGTTTGCAGTAATTAAAAAGAACAGAAATTGCAGTAAGTAAACAGAATAGGATGATTGTATCAGTGTAAAAGAAAAGATCGGGTCCACAGTTCACTAGAGGTGTCTCTCCATAAAGATAAATAGCATGTTGGGTGAACAAATTACAGCTGGGAAATTGACAGAATATCGACCATACATGACAAGATGATTACTATGAGATTTGATTGGGCATTATAACATAATACATAGACCGTAATCCAACTGCGTCTATGACTAATAATCCACCTTCCGGTTATCGTCCAAACCCCTTTCAGTATTAAGTTGCAAGCAATAGATTATCGCGTTAAGCAATGTGTGTAAAGTAAACAATAGAATTACCCTTGGATAAAACATTGTTGTTTTCTCCCTAGTAGCAACAACACATCTACAATCTTAGAAGTTACTGTCACTCTCCCAGATTACTAGATGCATGAACCTTCTATCGAGCATAAATACCCCCTCTTGGAGTCACAAGCATCTATTTGGCTAGAGTATCTACTAGCAACGGAGAGCATGCAAGATCACAAATAACATATGACATGATATATAATCGACCTCAACATAGTATACAATATTCATCGGATCCCAGCAAACACAACATGTAAGATTACATAAGGATGATCTTGATCATGTAGGGCAGCTCACAAGATCTAAACATGAGGCACAAATTGGATAAGACAACCATCTAGGTACTGCTATGGACCCATAATCCAGGGATGAACTACTCACGCATCACTACGAAGGCGGGCATGGCGATGATTTCCCCCTACGGCAGGGTGCCCGGAAGAGCTTCAGAACCCCGGAGATGGGTTCTGCGATGGCGGCCGCGACGGAACTTTTCGTGGATGGAGGCTCGAGCATCCAGGGTTTTCCAGAGGTCGTGAATAAATAGGCTGATGAGGCGAGGTCGGTGGCCGCACGGGGGCCCAAACCACCTCTAGGCGCGGTTCACACCCAGGCCGTTCCATGGGGTGATCTGGACGTCATGTGGCGCCACTTCGTCCCCCCTCCGAACTTTGTCTTCGTTATGGTAAACTATTGACTTCGGCTTTTGTTTCGTCCAATTCCAAGAATATTTCCTGTACAACTTTTCTGAATTACAAAAACATCGGAAAACAGGGAACTAACACTGTGCCATCTTGTTAATAGGTTAGTGCCAGAAATCATATAAAAGTGCATCGAAGTGTAAGCAAAACATATGTAAATTGGTGTAAAACAAACATGGAGCATCAAAAATTATAGATACGTTTAAGACGTATCAAGTATCCCCAAGCTTAACTCCTGCTCGTCCTCGAGTAGGTAAGTGATAACAAAATAACTTTTGATGTGACATGCAGTCAAAACAATCTTAATTAAGCATTGTAAAGCATTGTGAGCTGAGATCTAAGTACTCTAACATAGGCATGATAGATATAATTCAATATAACTTAGCAACTATGTTATAATATGAAGAGTAACTCGAACAAAGGATCATGAATAATAGTGCATTGAAAGTAACTGTTTGTTTATGAGCATAGAGCAAACATAACAAAGTGGTACTCAACATGTCCTTTATGGAGTAGAAAAACATAAATGCTAGGACACCTTTAAAGTTCAAAGGGTGACTAGGTACAAGTAGTTTAAGAGCAAACAATGGCACAATCATGAATCAATCAATAATAATTTTGGAACTATGCACATTGCACTAAGAATGACAACTATATTGTCTTAATTGGTGCATAAAGTAGAAGATGAAGACTCAACATAAAGGTAAAAGAAAGACTCTTTGCAGAGTAAGGAAGATAAACAAGTTTTATAAACCTTCGAAAAAGTATGGTAGTTATTAGCTTTGAGCTCTCATTGCCCCTATCATAAGCATCTTGAATGGTTAAAGTTAATGTGAGTCAAAAATGAGCTATGTGCTTGCAAATCACAAGTTGAAAATCTCATGCCCCTTGAATGCGAGTACCTAAACCTCACGCTACTCAACTTAGGTCCCAAATAAGTTCTTGTCATTGTAAGTATACATGTATCATTGAGAACCGCCAACCGGGTACCTCTTGCCCGATGATATGGAGGTACTCTTGCAGGAGCAATCTCATGCCAAAATGACAAGACAAACAGACAATGATCATCTCAGCAATCTTTTTATTTACTATGGGTATAGCTTTTTAATGCAAATGCTTCATAGAATGCTCACTATGGTTTAGCTATAAATTTCCACCATGAATGATGCATGACTTAGATTAGCAGCCCAGGATTTTCTCTAACTCATATACAAACTCCATGGACTTACAATTTCCATTTTATTTCTTACCGCTAGGCAACCATAAACAAAAGAACATGAGATCAACTAAATATAAGTGCAATATCGAAAGTGTTGCCCATGAAAGCATGGTTATACTAACTCCAAAATTGCAATTTGCAACCATATAAACTTCATAAGATAGGCACAATGATAAAATTTATTAAGTGCAAGAAAGTAAATGTGCCATCAAGTTCGTGAGAGCATTACTGACTAATTTTCTCATGCCAAAATTTAATTTGGAAGATAAATAAAACATGATGGATTAATTGGAATAGCAATAATGCTACTAGGTAGATATGGTGGAAACAATTGGCAAACTTTGGTTATTGGTGGTTGGATGCACGAGTAGAGTTCATACTCAGCGTAGGCGAATGCTAGCAAAAGACTGGGAGCGGTCAAATAAGAGAGCAATAATGGCCATAATCATGCATAACGACAAAACATTATCAATCAAACCATAAAGTGATATTACAAGTCAAAAACTAAATGATCATAGAGGCTTTAGTTGACTGGTTATAGTCATAACATGGTATAAGCATGTGCCAAGTCAACCCAATAAAGCATCAAAGGAGAATACGATAATATTATGCTTTTATGATGGAAACAACACATGATTCTTTCAATGACACATTATGCACTCTCAACCATTTGAAAAAAGTCATGCTACAACAATAACTAAGCATATGATTAAAATAACATCCAATATGACATGCCACAGTCTAGACAAGCTTCCTTTTGCATCACTATAGTCATGAAATATTTTACTCGTATCCAACACCAATCAACTTATTTGAAATAACTCTCAGAGATGAAATACAATATGGACCAGAGAGCTAATCATACATAAATAAATAATACTAACGAGTTCTGAACAAAATTCAAGTGAAAGAACAAGATCTAAACGCAATACTAGAAAACTAGAACACTCACAGAACAATAACAGCGAAAACTAGAGTGTTCTATGCAATTAAAACGGAGCGGGTCTTTCTCCAAAACAAATGTGTCGGGATCCAACTGATGGGTTCGTTGCATAGAAAACAAAAATTCTACCGAGAAGAAGAACAAATCCAAGATCCAATATAGGAAAAGCCAAGATCTAATCTATGAAGATCGGAGCAACGAGAGAGATGAGAGACTAACCCACGGATATCCAAAGCCTTACGAGATCATATCTCATGGTTAATGTAGTCAATCGTTCTGGTGCTGCAATCCAGCAGCACTTCCGTACTCGGTCGCACGTACGGTGTCGATGAAGTCCTTCCTCTCCCTGTTCCAGCGGGCAGCGGAAGTGTGGTAGATCTCCTCGGAATCCCAGCAGTACGACGGTGTGGTGGTGGTGGGGGAGAATTCCTGCAGGGCTTCGCCTAAGCCGGAGCGGGAGGTATGGTGGAGGAGGAGAGGGGCGACCTGGGTAGGAGAGTGAGGGAGGGCTGCGCACCCTGCCCCCTCCCCTTTTTATATAGGGGGAGGCCGGCCAGGGTTTGCCTTGGCCCCTCCTCAAGTCTAGGGTGGCGACCAAAAGAGGGGGGGGGGATTTCTTCCCTCCCAAGTCTACCCCCTAGGGTTTTGGGGAAACCCTAAAGGGGTGGCCAGCCTGGGCCTTGAGGGGATTGTGTGCCTGGCCCATTAGAGCTGGGTGGCACCCCCTCGGCCCATGTGGCCCCTCCTAGGGTTGTGGGCCCACTGCTGGACCCTCCGGAACATTCTAGAACCTTCTCGGTCTTCCACCGGAAAAATCCCAAACTTTTCCGAACCCCTGTCGTCGTGGTGAACAGACAGATGCCATGGGATGGCTTAAGTTGGGGCCGAATGTGCGCTAGAGGATTCGGGGGAGGGTTTTGGTTATATGGGGATGGATTCCGGATGGAATACCGGATGCTCTCTTGATAAACTTGGCCTTGGCCAGAGGTTGAAGAAGAAGAACAGAACAACTAGCTCAACTTTGGATCTCTCTATTCCATGGTCGAACAAGGTTACAGGTTTTCAGTACAAGGTAATCGTCGTCCCCGCGCAAGGGTGTGCCCCCTCTCCTTATATAGGGGAGAGGGTGGCTTACAGGGGAAGAAACCCTAGGAAACCCTAATGGCATCTTTGACTAGACAAACTACTTTACAAAGCCTCTTTGGCAGCTGATGACACCGGTAGACCTTTAATCAGGAACGGTGACATCCCCCGGTACCTTTTACGTCATCTTCTGCTTTGGCCTCAGAGGTTCGATTAAAGCTGAAGTGCTTCACTCATCTTTGTCCTCTAGCTCTTGAGAGAATCTTTGACCAGCTTGCCGACGTGCTACAGTGTAGCCTGTACCGGTAATCCGGTACCTTCTTAGCCTATTCCGGTATACCCCTCCTGGGATACCGGCATAAGCTCACTTAGCCATCAGCTTAACTCTTTTGTCCGGAATAATCTTTAAACTAGTACCTTATCAGCCTAAACTAGGCAAGCTCGGCATGCCTTTGGCATACCAGGGGTCATCCCCCCAACATTAGTCCCCGAAGCTGGTATAGTCCGGCGGATCCTATCCGACGGACCATGCCAGGTTCCCATTACTCAACGTACCGGTTTAAACCTTCCGGCAACCAGTTCAAACCTTCCGGCATCTCTGCCGAACTCTTCTAACCATACCGATCTTTTCCGGCATCTTTGTCATTAAACTCTCCTCGGCGAAGTCGAGAATATCTCGGACACAGTGCCTCTCAGAGACATGCGCACTGTGCCTGGCGCCACAGTGTCAGGGGTCACTTCCCTTCGGCTTCTGCGCTTGCATTTAATTTGCCGCACCGGATCCTCACTGCCGTTCCGGATCCGTGTGGCCTCCCTGTGGCATCCTATTTTTCACGCGTGTATCTCTGCGCCACGTGCCGGCCCACGAGGCGAAGCGTCACGGCCCAGCGGTTGCCGGCCCACGAACCTCTCTCCCTATTTAAGGGGGCGGCGGTTCCACATCATCGTCTTCCCCGCATTTGCCAAGTTCCAGAGCACTCAGAGCTTCCGCCCTTTGCGCTCTCTTCGCCGCCGCTCGCCGCCGAAGCCTTGCTCTCCGATGAACTTCCGAAGAAGCTCCGCAGGGCTCCGCTCCGCAGAGATTCACCGCAGAACTTCGCCTCTCCTGCTCCGAGCGCCTCACGGCACTTCCTCTTCTTCTTCTTCTATGTTCACCGCCATCGTCCGCAAGCTCGTCCAACTCCGGCGGCCGTCGTCTTCGTCGTTCTCCGCCGCCCCAGGTTAGCCTCGCGAACTCACTTTCTTTTTCCTTCCTCTTTGCATTACTTTTGGGCCGGTAGTGTATTTACCCTTCCTTTTCTTTTGCTTTTTCTCTTACTCGTAGATCTTCACGAGAAGCTAGGTTCGGGGAAAACTGTTTCTAGGTAGATCTTGGAACTTTATACCGGTATGTCTTCCGAGGAGTACCTAACTGAATCCGCCGGTAGCAGCGACCATACCGAGGATCCCACTGCCTCTTCCGGTGGGGAAATCCCGGTGGATCAAGCATCCGACGGGCTCGAGGCGGAACTCGCCCAGAGCCGGTACCGGTAGCTCTGCTCAGCCTACCGATAACCAAGGAGAGGCCGGCAGCTCAAGTCAGGGTGCCGGCGTAGATTTGGACTCCTACACACGCGGGGCCTGGATGGGCTCCGACGTGACCCAGGCGGAGATAGATTGGCTCTACCGCTCCCGGAGGATACCGGAGGAGGTTTGGTGCCGCATCCCCGGCAAGGAGCGCCAGCCCGAGCCTCAGTCGGGTGAGTACATGGTCTTCGCCGCTCATTTTGAGCACGACTTTGGCCTTCCAGCGTCGGACTTCTTCCGGCGCTTCCTCAATTTCTACGAGCTCCAGCCCCATCATCTTCCGGGCAACTCGATCTTTTACCTTTCTTCCTTCACCACTTTCATGGAGGGATACATCGGTATCACTCCTTGTGTTGACAACTTCTCTTTCTTTTACTACCTCCGGAAGAATTCTATCCAAGATAGAAAACTTCCACACCCCAAACCCTTTGTCCGGTGCGGGGGTTGCATCTTGTTTCCCCGTCCCGGGAGCAACTTTTACAAACTCTCCGGTCTGGACTCTGTCCGGACCTGGCAGAGGACCTTCTTTTACGTCCGGAACGGCGGCCCGGAAGATTTCATCAATCTCCCGGTATATTCCCGGGCCGCCCTCCATGAAGAACTGGCTCCATTACCCTAAGGACGACAAGGAGTCCATCCGGATAGCCGGTTTCATCGACACCAACAAGGAGGAGACCAACCTCTGCGCGGAAGATCTGGTCCGGGCTTTTCTCGCGCGCCGGGTGCTGCCCCTTCAGCGGCGCGCCCACAAGATCAGCCAAATGTCGGGCCCAATGGACCCGACTAGGATCACAACTCACCGGTTGAGCTCCACTAACTTGGTCCTTAAGGCCAAGCAGATTTACCAAAACCCGCTGAGTCCTAGCGGGAAGTACGGGCTGGTCCCTTACAGCCACATCAATTCTCCTCCGCGGCGAGTAAGACCTCTGGATCTTCGGAAAGCTTTCACCGGTATAACTACGAGTATTTTGTTCTAACATGTTCTTTCTGTATCTCAGAACTTCCGCCGGATCGCCAAGGAGGAGCCGGCATCTTTTACTCCCGACCGGATTTTCCGGGACGATTGTGACGCCGACCCCTACGTCAAGGGAAAGCATAAGATGGGTCCGACGCACACTAAGCTCCTTGGTAACCTCCCAAATCCTCTTCCGGCAAATGATTCCGGTTCTGATGATGATGTCACTATCCTTGAGGTATCTTACTCACCCGTTTCTTTATAGATGGTTACCTCGTGGATCCTGCCTCAGCCAACGTAAACCCTCAGGTTGTGGAGCACGCTGCACCACTGCAGGCCGAGGTTGGCCACGAATTCCTGGACAACCTAGCCTCTCGGGGGCAAAAGAACAAAGCTCTGGCCCCTGAGGCCGGCTCTAGCGGAACTCCCCCCGCCAAGCGCTCCAAGAAGGACGGTGGCGGCAAGCCCTACACCAAGAAGCGCTACTGGAGTCAAATTCTGGTTGCTTCCGGGTAAGCTTCCGGTTTTTCTTTCTTTTTGTCTCTCGTGACTTTCTTTGTCCGGTTGCTTTTTCTAACTTTACTTTCCTTTTTCTTTCTTAGGCCTGCCCTTAGCCTCACCAGGAGTGCCACGGGCATGAGGCCGGAAGCATCTGAGGACGCCGCCAGGACCTCGCCACCTCCTCAAGCAAGTCCGGTACCATCTAGTGCCGACAAATCTCTTGCCTCCTCTCGGGGAGGCAACACAAGTGCAGGGCGCGCGGCCCCTGAAACTTCTCACCACCGCGCGGAGGAGGATTCATCTTCCCCTCCAGAAGCTGAAGACACCGGCGCCTGCAACATCGGCGCCGGCACCGAAGAACCTGAGCGGGCGGAACCTCCGGTTCCCCCGACCCCCAAGAAGAAGAAGAAGAAGAAGGTCTCTGCCTCCCCCTCCAAGACCGTGCGGGAAGCTTCCGCGCTGGCAACCTCTTCTCCGGGTAAGGAGACGCCGGAGGCTCCCGCGCCAACTCCCCCGGCAGCTCCCGCCGGCAAACCAGCTGCCGCCAAGCCAGCTCCTCCGGAAGGCGCCAAGTTTACCGCCCAGCAACTTGCTGCGGTGGTCACAGCAGCGACCTCCCCCTCTTCCGGCTCGCAGTCACTAGTACAGCACGCCGGCCGCACCGCCGTTGCGGCCAGTGAGAAGGCCTCAGCTCAACTGGGCCGGATCACTGAGCTTAACCGCGGCGAGGTCAACCTGGGGCCTCTGCTTGATTACGCTGAGAAGTGGAATCAGGCGGATTTGTCTCAAGCAACCCGCGGCCTTGGGAAGGACAAGCTTCCGGTGATCAACCCTTCTGGCCGGCGGAGTACCGCGCAGCACCTCAGCCGGCTCAGGCGCGCGGTCAAGGAGTTCGACACCGCATGGCATGAGGCCAGCGGCAACGTGGTGGTAAGTTGCACAAACCTCAAAGTTCCTTTAAATTTCTGCCGGTTTTCAATCCTCCAGCTTATATACCAGTCCCCGAGTTTCGGGTTGAGAACGCAGTTCTTAGCGCGAAACTCTCTTAGAAACCAAAAAACCGGCATAGCCAGTCCCCGAGTTTCGGATTGAGAACGCAGTTCTTAGCGCGAAACTCTCTTAGAAACCAAAAAACCGGCATAGCCAGTCCCCGAGTTTCGGGTTGAGAACGCAGTTCTTAGCGCGAAACTTTGCTTGAAACAAAATGCCGGCATAGCCTTACCGGAATCTTGTAACTTGAACAGGGCACCTTGGACGCCCGGAAGAAATTCTTCGAGGAGCTTCTGTGGGAGCACCGGTACCTCTCCGAGGCCCACAGCAAATGCCAAGGTTCGTTTCTCTGCCTCCGGCTTCTTTTGTACCGGCTGCTTTTTTCAATTTATACTCATAAGTTATTTGCATAGCAGTGCTTCCGGAAGCCTCCTTTGAGGACCTCACTGCTCAGGTTTCCGCGCTCAAAGGTACTATTTTCTTTTTCGCTTGTTTTGCCTCTCTTGAACCTACCGGATTCTTTTGTTAATCGTTTCTTCTTCCGGATTACAGCTGAAAAGGAGCAGCTTGTCTTGGAGCACCGCAAGGCCCTGGACGCTCAGGAGAACATCTCCGCTGCGCTGAAGGATTAGATTATGCAGGCTGAACTCGGGAGCTCAAGGAGGCCCAGGCTGCTGCTGAGGCCAAGTTGGATGAGTCCCTGAAGGACTTCACCAACGCCAGCACGCAACTACGGAAGGAGATGGAGGAGGAGA
>NC_061513.1:181490316-181542013 GCF_022539505.1 Lolium rigidum | reverse complement strand
TGACACATAGCACATCGGCATGAGGTAGCATTCCATCCAAAGGGGTATCAAGATCAAGGGTGGTGAGGAGCGAGTTCACCTTATCATGTAGCGCTTTTACTCGAGCCCGAGTCATTGGTCCACTTGGGGGACTTGTTGGTCTTGGTGTGGAGGTGTCCGAAGGCCACCCCGCATCACTTGTTGCTGTTGATTATGTTACTAAATGGGTGGAAGCCATACCTACAAAAAGTGTTGATGGTGAGACCTCTTTAAGAATGCTTTTAGACATTATTTTTCCTAGATTTGGAGTTCCTAGATATATTATGACAGATGGAGGTTCTCATTTTATTCATGGTGGTTTTAGAAAAACTCTTGCTAAATATGGTATTAATCATAGAATTGCTTCCGCTTATCATCCTCAAACTAGTGGGCAAGTGGAACTATCAAATAGAGAGATTAAATCTATCTTGCAAAAGACTGTTAATAAAACTAGAAAGAATTGGGCTAGTAAATTGAAGGAAGCACTATGGGCTTATAGAACCGCTTATAAAAACCCCATGGGAATGTCACCTTATAAAATGGTTTATGGAAAAGCTTGTCATTTACCTTTAGAACTAGAGCACAAAGCTTATTGGGCTGTTAGAGAACTAAATAAAGATCCTAAACTAGCCGGTAATAAGAGGTTGCTGCAATTAAGTTCTCTAGATGAATGGAGAAGTGAAGCTTATGAAAATGCTAAACTCTTTAAAGAGAAAGTTAAGAAATGGCATGATAGAAGGATTATCAAAAGAGAGTTTAATATTGGGGATAAAGTCCTATTGTATCGGTCTCGTCTCAGATTCTTTGCAGGGAAATTACTCTCGAAATGGGAAGGACCATATGTTGTTGAGGAGGTGTATCGTTCCGGAGCAATTAAAATTAGTTCTCTCCAAGGCAATGCCACGCAAGTGGTGAATGGACAAAGACTCAAGCATTATATCTCAGGTGATTCTTATAATGTAGATGTTGATGTTATTCGAGTGGAAACACCGGAGGCTTTCATCAAAGGTCAAATTGACAGTCCGCCAGAACTCAACTTTGAATAGGTAACAATACAGGTAATAAAAAGTTCGCGATTTACATTCCGGACAATGTTTTTGCTGTTTTTGGAAAATATGAAAAATTACGATATCGAAACGGAGTGGAGGAGACGCACGAGGGCGTGCCCCCATAGGCCGGCGCGGCCAGGCCTTGGGCCTCGTCGCCCCTTTCCGACTCCGGTTCGACCTGGTACTTTCCTTATGACATAAAAATTCCTGCTATATAATCCCCCGGACCCCTGGAGGTCCGTATATCGTTTTCTCGACGTGTTTTGTTTCGAGCTATTTCTGCCAGGATCTATTTTCAATCTAGGAGCAACATGGCCTCCAACAACAAGGGCAAAGGGCTTTCGAAGGAAGAAGTGAAAAGGGTGTCATCAAGACAAGAGCAACAAGCTATTGGGAGTAAGCAAATCTTGGTGGGATCTGTTGACACTCGACGTTCTTTCTCTCATAACTTGCAGGGACCCTTACCACCTGCTCTTGGCCTCGACTCTTTCCCTGTGCTTTAAGAAGCTCTACGGACTACCGATGAGTTTTGTGGTCAATACCGGGCTCTAAGAAGAGAAGTGGAGATACTCCAGGAGGAGAATTACCGACTCCGTAGAATGCTGGAATATTATTCGATACCCATCACAAGGTCGCCACCGCCAACTTCAGATAACAATGAATCTCTTCGAGTCTTAGTGCAGAATTGCCAAGCTGAGAAACTGAAGCTGAAGGAGATCTGTAAGAAGCGCGGGAGGAGTTCATCACCACCATCGCCAAAGGAGTAATTCATCATCGGTATTGGCATCCTCTTGGTTTGTTCCAAGCTTGGGGGAGTGCCGCGGTATCACATCATCACTACCTTTTACTTTTTATTATCAAGTAGTGTCATATCATGAGTAGGGAAGTTATCATATAAGATGGGTTGCAGTGTGGAAGTATCTCTCCTTTAGTTGGTTGTCTATGTATCCCTTGGTGTGAGTTATCGTTATGAAATATTAATGAGAAGTCTTATCATTTACATATTGCACACTTTATTTTAGTTTGCAATTTCTACTATATGATTGATCTTGATTTTAGTATTGGTACCACTTTGGGAGCATTGAGTAAATCTATTTGGTTTTGGCAAACTTAGCATTGGTCAATAGCAACAACACCTTGAGGTTTAAGTGGAAAAGAGAAATACATACAGTTGTTTCATTGTCTTCCTTTCTTGTTAGCTCATAGCTTATTATTCTGAAGTTAAAATTGTTTGTGCTTACAAGAAAGATGCATGATTGTTTCTATCACATTTATATTCGTTTGTTTCCCTCAACTTTTGTGCTTGCTAATTAACCTTGCTAGCCAAAGACCCGTACCGAGAGGGAATGCTTCTCGTGCATCCAAACCTCAACCCAAACCTATGCCATTTGTGTCCACCATATCTACCTACTACATGGTATTTCCTGCCATTCCAAGTAAATACTTCATGTGCTACCTTTAAACAATTCAAAATTTATTACTTCTTATCTGTGTCAATGTTTTATAGCTCATGAGGAAGTATGTGGTGTTTTATCTTTCATTCTTGTTAGGCAGTTTCCACTAATGGACTAGTGGCTTCATCCACTTATCCTATAATTTTGCAAAAAGAGCTGGCAACGGGGTTCCCAGCCCCAATTAATCAACTCTCATTAATGATTCTCTTCACATGTTTTGCTCTGATTCATCAGTAAGCAACTTAATTTTGCAATAGACACTCCTCCATGGTATGAGATTGTTGGAAGGCACCCGAGGATTCGGTTAGCCATGGCTTGTGTAAGCAAAGGTTGGGGGTGTGTCATCCTTAAATAAACTAAAGTACATGTGTAAACAAAAGAGAAGAGGGATGATCTACCTTGCTGGTAGAGATAACATCCTTCATGGGAGCCGCTCTTTGGAGGTCTGTTTGGCAAGGGGGTTAGAGTACCCGCTACCAGTCGTTGACAACAACAAACACCTCTCAAAATATTACTTTTATTCTCTTTATGCGATTTCAAAATTGAAAAAGCTCTAGCACATGATTTAATCCCTACTTCCCTCTGCGAAGGGCCTGTCTTTTACTTTATGTTGAGTCAGTAAACCTATTTCCCTCCATCTCAAGCAAGCATTTGAGTTGTTGTGATCAAACCATTATATTGTGATTTATTTCATCATGTCTTTTATTCTTCCTTGTTTAGTACAAGTTTTATCTAAATGGATATAGCTTTTAAAGTTATCAATGATCATTATGATTGAGTGTGCAAGATGAGCCATATAAACTTTAACATGAGAGCGCCGCTTGATAGATAAGAATAATCTGTTAACTGTTCTCTGACCAAGAACAAAGTTTGCCATCACCAATTATGATTTCTTATGCACCTTTATTTTGTGATTACCTTATACTTGTTTCAAGTTGAATTATATGAGGAAGTTGTTTACTAGAATGTCTTGTGTGAATGAATATGATGCTTCTTGTCCGTATTTGATTTATCGACTCTTCACTCCATAAACATGTGGTCCTGTTTACCGAGTTCAGTTTCGCTTGGGGACAAGCGAAGTCTAAGCTTGGGGGGAGATGATACGTCCAATTTGCATCACTATTTTATATCATGATTTGCTGTTATTCATTGATATATTTCATATTTGGAGATAATACTTATGTTATTTCATCTATTTTGCATGTTTCATGATTATTGGAGGATCGCGCACCGGAGCCAGGATTCTGCTGGAAAAAGCACCGTCAGAATGCAATATTTCGGAAGATCAACAGTTGACGGAAATTATATGAAAAATCCTATTTTTCCAGAAGACGAAGGGAGCCAGAAGGGGGAGCCGAGGGGACCCGAGGTGGGCCCACCTCATAGGCCGGCGTGGCCCAAGGCCTGGCCGCGCCGCCCTGTGAGGAGGGGGCCCACAGCCCCCTCTCGCCTCCTTTTCTTCGCGTACGCCTTCGTCCCGAAAACCTAAGCTCCAGGGGTACGTCGCGAAGAGTCACAGCCGCCTCTGCGGGGCGGAGAACACCAGAGAGAAAAGAGCTCTCCGGCAGGCTGAGATCCACCGGGGAAATTCCCTCCCGGAGGGGGAAATCGACGCCATCGTCACCGTCATCGAGCTGGACATCATCTCCATCACCATCACCATCATCTTCATCATCATCACCTCCGTCTCCACCGCTGCACCTCGTCACCGCTGTAACAATTTGGGTTTGATCTTGATTGTTTGATAGGGGGAAACTCTCCCGGTGTTGATTTCTACTTGTTATTGATGCTATTGAGTGAAACCGTTGAACCAAGGTTTATGTTCAGATTATTATTCATCATCATATCACCTCTGATCATGTTCCATATGATGTCTCGTGAGTAGTTTGTTTAGTTCTTGAGGACATGGGTGAAGTCTAAATGTTAGTAGTGAAGTATGGTTGAGTAATATTCAATGTTATGATATTTAAGTTGTGGTGTTATTCTTCTAGTGGTGTCGTGTGAACGTCGACTACATGACACTTCACCTTTATGGGCCTAGGGGAATGCATCTTGTACTCGTTTGCCAATTGCGGGGTTGCCGGAGTGACAGAAACCTGAGCCCCCGTTGGTATATCGATGCAGGAGGGATAGCAGGATCTCGGAGTTTAAGGCTGTGGTTAGATTTATCTTAATTACTTTCTTGTAGTTGCGGATGCTTGCAAGGGGTATAATCACAAGTATGTATTAGTCCTAGGAAGGGCGGTACATTAGCATAGGTTCACCCACACAACACTTATCAAAACAATGAAGATTAATTAGCCGTATGTAGCGAAAGCACTAGACTAAAATCCCGTGTGTCCTCGAGAACGTTTGGTCATTATAAGTAAAAAAACCGGCTTGTCCTTTGTGCTAAAAAGGATTGGGCCACTCGCTGCAATTATTACTCTCGCACTTTACTTACTCGTACTTTATTCATCCGTTACATCAAAACCCCCGAATACTTGTCTGTGAGCATTTACAGTGAATCCTTCATCGAAACTGCTTGTCAACACCTTCTGCTCCTCGTTGGGATCGACATTCTTACTTATCAAAGATACTACGATACACCCCCTATACTTGTGGGTCATCAGAGCACCTGCCTTGAGTCCTTGTACAAGTTTTGTCGAGCTGTGATTATCGTGTTCGCGGAACATTACTGTAGCGAGCCAACAGTTGAGGATACAAGGCGGCTACTGTCTATCAACTAGTCTAGAGGGTTCCCAGGAATGATCGGCCGCATAGATTGCATGCACTAGGAGTGAAAGAACTGTCCATTTGGATGGCAGGGTCAGTACATCGGCCATGCGGAGGGATGCACTATCATTCTTGAAGCAGTGATATCTCAAGATTTATGGATTTGGCATTCATTCTTTGGCATGGCCGGTTCCAACAATCACATCAATGTGTTGCACCGATCACCGGTTTTCAATAGGCTTATTCAAGGCAAACCTCCCCGGGTAAGCTACGAGATCAATGGAAATGAATATGACAAGTCATATTATCTTGCTGATGGCATCTACCCTAACTGTGCCACATTGGTGAATATTGTTCGTAACCAAACACGGAAAAGATGAAGAGGTTAGCCAAGATGCAAGAGGCTTGCAGGAAAGATGTGGAGCGGGGATTTGGTGTGCTCCAAACTCGGTGGAAAATTGTCCGTCACCCGGGAAGAACATGGTCGCTGAAGATCATGCATGAGGTTATGACCTATTGCGTGATCATGCACAAAATGATAATTGAGAACAAGCTTCATGATGGCCGCAATGAGCACCAATGGGATTTCCAAGGTGAGTTGGTTGCGCTAATCCCTGGGGCATCATCTTGGCAGCAGTATCTGCATATGAATGTTGAAGTCACTGACGAGAACATGTCCAGATGCCTACATAAGGATCCGATTGAGCATCAGTGAGCATTGGTTGGCCACGAAGGCAATGCGTAGAGGTCAATTTCATGTTATTTTTATGTAGACTTTTAAGAATTTGGATGTAATAACTAAGAGTACTTTGAACCTATTTATTTTGTTGTTTAAAACATCTCAATTCATGCCGAGGCGCAAATACGTCGCTGATGTCTACGCACGCTTCTATTCTTGTAGACAGTGTTGGGCCTCCAAGTGTAGAGATTTGTAGAACAGCAGCAAGTTTCCCTTAAGTGGATCACTCAAGGTTTATCGAACTCAGGGAGGTAGAGGTCAAAGATATTCCTCTCAAGCAACCCTGCAATTACGATACAAGAAGTCTCTTGTGTCCCCAACACACCCAATACACTTGTCAGGTGTATAGGTGCACTAGTTTGGCGAAGAGATAGTGAAATACAAGTAATATTGATGATTGTAAGTAGTAATTGCAATCTGAAATAAAAATGGCAACAAGCAAACATGTAGCAGAACTGGTTGTAAACGGCGTTTCAATGCTTGGAAACAAGACATAGGGATCATACTTTTACTAGTGGACACTCTCAACAATGATACCATAATTGAATACATAGATATTATCACTTCACTATGTTACTCCGAACCACTCTCCGGTTTGATAACAAACACAAATTCACTGCGTAGGGATGCATAAGTACTCCTTAAAGTCCGCATTCACAATCTATGGACGCCCCACGCTGTCACTTTGAGCATTCAAAGATGGTACTAACTAGTCACCACAATTCATAAGTATTTCTGTAAATTAAACTTAAGAAACAAACACGGTGTGCACACTGTTACCCTCACACTGTTGGACAAGGTGTCCTCGGAGATCACATAATAAAACCACTTGAGTAGCACAATAGTTGAAGAATAACATCTACTTATTCAACTAGATTACAAAGCTCATGATCACATAAACATCATACATGGAGAGATAGATAGACCATATAGATATCGGTAAAGCCCTTAGCCTCGGGGGAGAACTACTCACTCCTCATCATGGGAATCACCAACGGCGATGAAGATGGCGGTGGAGTCGATGGAGACGGCTCCGAGGGCAATTCCCCGTCCCGGCAGGGTGCCGGAATAGATATTTCTGTCCCCCGAATCTTGTCTGCGATGGCGGTGGAGCTACGGAACTTTTCGTGGGCAGATGCTTATTGATTTAGGGTTCACGCGTCGGGAGGCTTCTTATAGGCGGAAGGGAGAGGTCGGTGGAGGCCAGGGGCCCCATACCACCCCTAGGCGCGGCCAGGGCCTGTGCCGCGCCTAGGCCTGGTATGGCTGCCCTGTGGCACCTCTTCGCCCCCCCCCCCCTCTAGACTTTGTCTTCGTTACGGAAAAATAAGATCTTCGGCTTTTGTTTCGTCCAATTCCGAGAATATTTCCTGTACAATTTTTCTGAAATACAAAACAGCGGAAAACAGGGAACTGGCACTGTGGCGTCTTGTCAATAGGTTAGTGCCGGAAAATGTAAAAAAAGTGCAACGATGTGTAAACAAAACATATAGAAATTGGTGTAAAACAAGCATGGAGCATAAAAAAATTATAGATACGTTTGCAACCTATCATCATCCCCAAGCTTAACTCCTGCTCGTCCTCGAGTAGGTAAATGATAACAAAATAATTTTTGAGGTGACATGCAGCCAACACAATCTTGATCAAGTTATTGTAAAAGCATTGTGAGCTGGGATCAAAGTACTCTAAACATAGGCATGATAGATATAATTCTAATAATAGAACTTAGCAACTATGTTACAACATGAAAAGTAACTCAAACAAAGGTTCATGGACGATTGTGCACTAAAAGCAACTGTTTGTTTATGAGCATAGATAAAACATAGAAAAGTGGTACTCAGCTTGTCCTTTATGAAGTAGCAAAATATAAATGCCAGGACACCTTTAAAGTTCAAACGATAACTATATACAAGTAATTTAAGAACAAGCACTAGCATAATCATGAATCAATCACTAATAATTTTGGTACTATGCACATTGCACTAAAAATAACAACTATGCTCTCTTAATTGGTGCACAAGGAAGAAGATGAAAACTCAACATAAAAGTAAAAGAGAATTCCTTCGAAGAAGGAAGCAAGATTAACAAGTTTTATAAACCTTCCAAAAAAGTATTGTACTCATTAGCTTTGAGCTCTCATTGCCCCTATCATAAGCATCTTGAATGGTTAAAGTCAATGTGATGGCAAATATGAGTTATATGCTTGACAAATCACAAGTTCAAAATCTCGTGCCCCTTAAATATGAGTACCTAAACCTCATGCTACTCAATTTAGGTCCCAAATAAGTTCTTGTTATTGTAAGTATACATGTCTCATCGAGAACCACCAACAGGGTACATCCTGTCCCATGATATAGGAGCATTCTCATACCAAAATGACAAGACAAACAGATAATGAGCATCTCAACAATATTTTTATTTACTATGGGTATAGCTTTTTATTAGAAATGCTTCATAGAATGCTCACTATGGTTCACTGTAAATTTCCACCATGAATGATGCATGGCTGAGATTAACGGCCCAGGTGTTTCTCTAACATATATACAAACTCCATGGACTTACAAGTTTCCATTTTATTTCGCACCGTTAGGCATCCATAAACAAAAGAACATGACATCAACTAAATATGAATAAGTGCAATGTTGAAAACGTTCCCCATGAAAGCATGGTTGTGCTAACTCCCAACTCGCAATTTGGAAACATATAAACTTCATAAGATAGTCACAATGATCAAGTTTATTAAGTGCAAGAAAGTAAATGTGCCATCAAGTTCGTGAGAGCTTTACTAACTAATTTTCTCATGCCAAAATTTAATTTGGAAGATAAATAAAATTATGATGAATATACTTGGAATAGCAATAATGCTAGTAGGTAGATATGGTGGACACAATTGGCAAACTTTGGTTATTGGTGGTTGGATGCGCGAGTAGAGCTCATACTCAGTACAGGCGGAGGCTAGCAAAAGACTGGGAGCGACCAACTAAGAGAGCAATAATGGCTATAATCATGCATAGCGAAAAAACATTATCAATCAAAACATAAAGTGATATTACAAGTCAAAAACTAAATGATCATAGAGGCTTTAGTTGACTGGTTCTAGTCATAACATGGTATAAGCATGCGCCAAGTCAACCCAATAAAGCATCAAAGGAGAATACCATAATATTATTTGTATGATGGAAACAACACATGATTCTTTCAATGACACATTAAGCACTCTCAGCTAATTGAGACAAGTCATGCTACAACAAATATTACTAAGCATATGATAAGAATAACATCTAACATGACATGTCAAAGTCTATGGCACAGTCTAGGCAAGCTTCCTTTTGCATCACTATCAGCATGAAACATTTTACTCGTCTCCAACACCAATCAACTTATTTGAAATAGCTCTCAGAGATGAAAAAAAATGGACCAGAGAGCTAATCAGACATAAATAAAGAATACTAACGAGCTCTGAACAAAATTAGAATGGAAAACCAAGAGCTAAACGCAGTACTAGCAAAAGAGAACACTCGCAGAATAATAAGAGTGAAAACTAGAGTGTTCTATGCAATGAAAACGGAGCGTATCTCTCTCCGACACAACAATGCTAGGATCCAACCATATGCTACAGCAAACAAAACAAAATAAAACTAAAAACTAAAATAAAGACGCTCCAAGAACAACACATAGCATATGAAGCAATAAAAATATAGCGCATAGAAAGATGACATGATGCTTTGTTGATGAAGAGGGGATGCCTTGGGCATCCCCAAGTTTTGACACTTGTACCTATTGGATATTTCTTGGGGTGACATGGGAATCCACAAGCTTGAGCTTTTGTCCATACTTCATCCCATTACATCATTCTTCTCTCCCTACACTTGAAAACTTCCTTCATACAAAACTTCACACAAGTCTCATTAGCAAAATTAGTGTAATCAAAATAACAAATTCACCTGGGTTCAGTTCTAACATATATCAAACATCTATTAAAACATTAGATAGTGTAGAAACTTCTTCAAAAAGCTCTTTACTCAAAATAACTCGAAAAGAAAGAGATTAAGAGGCAAATATGTCAAAACAGAACAGCAGGTAAAGACCGATTTTTTCGAAAATCTTCTGTTGCTCAGATAGAAAAGTGGTCAATTAACGAAAGTTACATAATAACCTGGGGCATAGGCACAAAAATTGGTAGCTCAAAATTACGTTCTTTCTGGGAATATAAATTTTTATGGTGACAGCACAAAATCTGTTTCAGAACAGCAACTTCCCCAAATCTTACTTTCTTCCTATTAGAGGCTATTCTTGGCATAAAAACGAAATAAAAATGATAAGGAGAGGTTATTACAAAGGTAATAACTTCCAAGAATAAAAAAAAATAAAAATTACAGAAATAAAATAATGGGTTGTCTCCCATCAGCGCTTTTCTTTAATGTCTTTCAACTAGGCGCAGTAGTTTGAGAAGATGCTCACATAAGAAATATGAATTGAAGTAAAAGAGAGCATCAAAAAGCAAATTAAAAACACATTTAAGTCTAACCCACTTCTTATGCATAGAAATCTTGTACACAAATAGATTCACAAAGAAAAAAGTGACAAGCATAGGAAGATAAAACAAGAGCAACTTCAAAACTTTCAGCATATAGAGAGGTGTTTTCGTAACATGAAAACTTCTACAACCATATTTTCCTCTCTCATAATAACTTTCAGTAGCGTTATGAATAAACTCAACAATATAACCATCACATAAAGCATTCTTATCATGAGCCACATGCATAAAATAATTACTACTCCCCACATAAGCATGGTCATTCTAATTAATTCTAGTGGGAGCAAATTCAACAAAATAGCTATCATCATTATTCTCATCACCATAATCATCAAATATAGGAGGCATATTGTAATCATAATTAATTTTCTCCTCGATAGTAGGTGGACTGAAAATAACATAATCATCATTGTAATCATCATATATTGGAGGCATAGTATCATCATAGCAAACTTCCTCCTCTAAAGCTGGGGGACTAAAAAGATCATTTTTCATAAAAAAAAACTAGCTTCCCCAAGCTTAGAATTTTCCATAGAATTAGCAATAATGGTGTTCAAAGAATTCATACTAATAACATTGCTACCAGCATGCAAGTATAGTTCCATAGGTTTTTAAATTTTCTCTTCAAACACATCATGTCCTAACTCAAGATAAATACTATAAAGCTCTCTAATTTTGTTGTTGTTTCCCATTAAACCTAACTAGCGAAAATAAAAATAAGAAACAAAAAGATGTAATTGCAGAATCTAAAGGAATAACTTCGAGCACTCACCAGCAACTAAAAAACTTAGTAGCCAGAGGATGTGAGTACGTTTTACCTTACCTCCCAGGCAACGGCGCCAGAAAATAGCTTGATGTCTACGCACGCTTCTATTCTTGTAGAAAGTGTTGGGCCTCCAAGTGCAGAGGTTTGTAGAACAGCAGCAAGTTTCCCTTAAGTGGATCACCCAAGGTTTATCGAACTCGGGGAGGTAGAGGTCAAAGATATCCCTCTCAAGCAACCCTGCAATTATGATACAAGAAGTCTCTTGTGTCCCCAACACACCCAATACACTTGTCAGGTGTATAGGTGCACTAGTTCGGCGAAGAGATAGTGAAATACAAGTAATATGGATGATTGTAAGTAGTAATAGCAATCTTCAATAAAAATGGAAGAAAGCAAACATGTAGCAGAACTGGTTGTAAACGGTGTTTCAATGCTTGGAAACAAGGCCTAGGGATCATACTTTCACTAGTGGACACTCTCAACAATGATACCATAATTGAATACATAGATATTATCACTTCACTATGCTACTCTGAACCACTCTCTGGTTTGATAATAAACACAAATTCACTGTGTAGGGATGCATAAGCACTCCTTAAAGTTCGCATTCCCAATCCATGGACGCCCCACGCTGTCACTTTGAGCATACAAAGATGGTACTAACTAGTCACCTCAAATCATAAGTATATCTGTAAATTAAGCATACGAAATAAACACGGTGTGCACATTGTCACCTTCACACCATTGGACAAGGTGTCCCCGGAGATCACATAATAAAACCACTTGAGTAGCACAATAGTTGAAGAATAACATCTACTTATTCAACTAAATTACAAAGCTCATGATCACATAAAGATCATACATGGAGAGATAGATAGACCACATAGCTACCGGTAAAGCCCTCAGCCTCGGGGGAGAACTACTCACTCCTCATTATGGGAGTCAGCAACGGTGATGAAGATGGCAGTGGAGTCGATGGAGATGGCTCTGGGGGCAATTCCCCGTCCCAGCAGGGTGCCGGAACAGAGACTTCTGTCCCCCGAATCTTATCTACGACGGCGGTGGAGCTACGGAACTTTTAGTGGGCGAAAACTTATTGATTTAGGGTTCGCGCGTCGGGAGACTCCTTATAGGCAGAAGGGCGAGGTCGGTGGAGGCCAGGGGGCCCCAGACCACCCCTAGGCACGGCCAGAGCATGGGCCGCGCCAAGGCCTAGTCTGGGTGCCCTGTGGCGCCTCTTCGTCCCCCCTCTAGACTTCGTCTTCGTTACAGAAAAATAAGATCTTCAGCTTTTGTTTTGTCCAATTCCGAGAATATTTCCTGTACAACTTTTCTGAAATACAAAACAATAGAAAACAGGGAACTGGCACTGTGGCATCTTGTCAATAGGTTAGTGCCGGAAAATGTATAAAAGTGCAACGAAGTGTAAACAAAACATATAGAAATTGGTGTAAAAAAGCATGGAGCATAAAAAATTATAGATACGTTTGCAACGTATCAGTCACCCCACTGGAGGCACCCCCAAGAGCAAATGGACGTGCGGTAAAAAATGACCAATTTTGTGTCTGCTTCCTGACGCAAACGGACGCGTGCGACCAATTTGCACGTCTGAAATGCGTCGCCCCGTTGGAGATGCCCTAAGAATAGGGTCGTAACTCGTAAAAGGTAAAACAAGAGTGAGTTGAATGTCGGGTGGCACATATGTTGTCAAACTTTGAGTTTCTGTTGGTTTCCACAAGAACCGTAAATTTATTTTTCAAAAATGTCTATTCATTTCTGCGGCCTTTCACTGACATAAATTCATAAAACCATGACCATAAACCCATGAACATGAGTGACTACATTGTCGAAGTGTCTACCCGCTGAAAGGAAGATCAGATTCAACAATGTATAAATAAGTATGAGCTCACTCCCAAAAGCTCCCCTGACCTAACCCCGTGCAGCGGCACCGTGCACCGCATCGGGGATCCTCCTCTCGGTGCTCAAGACCTCCATCACACTCTCCCCTCCCTCTGCCGCCGTCAAAGGCAATGCCAGGCAAAGCCAGCGTTGAGCGGCAGCGGTGGGGCCCCTGCTAGCTGTGGCTAGGTGAGGCGGCGGCGCATGATGCTTCTCCTCTACTGCGGCAATGGTGGCTGGCAACGGTGGCGGTGAGGTTGGGCCGATCTGGATCCGCAGGGACCTCGAGGGCCCCGAACTCCTTCGCCTTTATTCCTGCCGGTGGCACCGATGGCATGTTGCTCTGCCCGCATCACCTGGGCACCAGGGTGGTGGCCTCGGCCAATATGGAGGCGACAACCTCCTCCTTCCACCGTAGGGGTGAAGTGAGACATGGCGGATCATGGGATCCCATGCCTTGCACAATAAAGGAAGTGGACGGTCTAGGGTTCCTTCCACGCGAAGATGAAGATCGGATTCATGCCCGCCCTCATTGATCTGGCCTGGAGCGGCGAGTTCCGGAAGGCTCTGCCGGCGAACTCCCATGGGTGCCTCATACCTGGAGATCGCTGGATTTGATTGAATTCGGTCGTGCGCTTCCATATTTTTCTGACCGTTTGGTTTCACAGCAAGCGTTGCGAAGCTCTGATGTCTGTTACCATCATGGGACACGTCTTAGACGTTCCATGATGAAGTCAGAAGCGGGAGAATGTGAGGACATCCCTGATATGAGGACTAGTAATGGTGACTTTTGTCTTTCTGGTGTTTTGGAGAAGTTGGATTTCTGGTGTTGTCTTCGTGGTGTTAGTTTTGCTGCTACAAGGAATTGATCGCTGTAGCGAGGCTTTTTTGTAATTCTTCTTGTCTTTTTTTTTTGCTGTGTGCATTTGTAAGGCCTGCTAGGGCAATGCGTTATTGCAGAGGCTGGGTGTAATTGATGTCTTTGTTATATTAGTATATGCTCCTTATCGAAAAATAGTATGAGTAGTAAAGTTCAGCTCTCTAAAATAATTACAAAAACTACAGTTGATTGTTACTCCATTAAAAAGTGAGCAATGCCGAGATGTAAATAAGAAACTCTCATGAATGACTGAAGTAGCATGCGGCCCTGCCACTGTCCCGGTTCATATATGTTGGGGAAAACAGAACATGTGCCATGATGCTCCATCGCTCTCCTCCACCGCTCCTCGGGCGATGCTCACGACGATTTGCCAAGATAATCACCTCCTCACCACTAATAGGGTTTGATCTCTGCTCTGTTGGAGCCTGCAGAGGTGAGGAGGGACACTCATGGCGGCACCAAGATACTCCGAAAGCTCAAGGCATCTCTCTGCGAAAGCGCGCCATGAAACGGAGCAAGATTTGGAGCTCCAGGACAAGCTGAAGAGGAAGCTCCTTATAGGTGGAGTCGGAAGAGGATAGGGTGGCCATGGCAGAGCCCATCGGGTGGCGGCTGGAGTTCTATGGAATGGATCTCCCGGAGCAGATCCGGTACCTCGAGGCGCGGCTAGCGGCAGGGGACTGGGGTCTAAGCACCGGAATTCCACCTCGGTGAGTTTCGTGCACACTCTCCTTTATGGGAGCCGGTTGCACTCGGAGCATAGGGCGCTCTGCACTGTTCTATGGCTGAACCAAATCGCCTCCCCATGCGAGCCATGCCACTTTTCCGACTCATGGCTTCGATGGTTTTCCAACTAGTCAATGAGGAGTTCGTGCAAGCTCTTCCCAGTTTAGCTCTGCTTCTGGTCTTGCAATTGCGCTACTCTCAGGTTTTTTCCCAACTCCACCATCAAATCATGACCCAAATCCATCATTGGCGCACAACATCCGCCCACTATCACGAGCGGCTCGCCGTCTCACTCTAGCGATATCGTATGATGGAGTAGAGGATGTGTCAAGTGGCGATGGTGCAGCAGGTGATGACCACTCAAGCCATCATAACTCTGATAAACACTTATCCTATCGTGGATATGTCTCTTCCAAGAGAATCAAGTTCATCATCGACCAATGCAGCTCTGGATTGAATTCACTTGGGGAAGGACATGAATGTGGCAGGCCCGCAGAGCCTTGATGAATTTTGAGTTGCTAAAGGAGCAGGTCGAGAAATTGGTTCTGAATCTTGCATCATCTTCAAGAAAACTTCAAAGGTGCTACTCTCTTCAAGACTATTACTCCATTGTTCCAAGTTGTTTGGCAAAGTTCTCAATGTAAGCCACGACCCTGAAGCGCAAGCAGAAGAACATGTTACAACGCAATGGTGGCCTATCCGAGTTGGTTAAATCATCATCAATGACCCTCCCACACGCGAGCTTCCCCCTTCCACCAAGTCACCTAGCATAGAACCAACGCTTTGCATTCAGGCATGCAGTAGCAGTAGAAACGCTAGTAACCCTTAGATAGGGTTATGTCAACCCGGGTGAGACTCTGTCAGAATTCCTAGAAGACAGATCCTGAAACCAGGAAATCTTCCATGACTCCTGGAGGTCTCCTTATTCCTAATCTCAGTTGCCAGGTCGTCGGTTGTGCTGAGTCAGTGCTCACATGCAGATCTTGGGAGGAGGATGATGGAGAAAGTGCTTGGGATTTTATGTTTGGACAAATTTGTGAGGGAGATGCTACCCCATAAAATAGGGTTTCCCCACCTATTTTGTGGTCTCCCTCTTCAGTGATGGTCTAAATTATACGAGATCACCTCGCTGGTCATCGCATCTTGGCTCCATACTATTTTCATGTGTCATCGACAGACAAAGTCATCCTCCTAATTAGACAATTCAACATCCTTTGGGGTCACTGGAGTTCTCTTCCAAGGTCCCTCCTTGAGCATATCCTTGCTCGTTGTGATGTGGCGGAGAAGGCTCATGGTCTGGGCAAAGGGTGTGGTGGTGCATGCGCTGACTGGCAGCAAAACCAGCCTCAATAGCCCCCTCATGCATTTGGTTTTGGTTACCTAGCTATGCAGTAGCCTCCACCGAATCATATTTTGCCACCCCATGGGAAGAATATGTTTGGATTCCCTCCTTATCAACTCCATCCCTAGCAACAATTTGTTAAACACCACCCCAATAAATCTATCCAAATCAGTACCCAATTCAGTGGAAACCTCCTCCCTTGCCAACAATATTGGCCAAAGCAGTAAAATAAAAAAAAGAATCAAGCTAAGGAGAAAGATGAGGTGAGATCTACATGTTCTGAAAAATCTCTAGAAGGTATGCCAAACTCTGCTCCAAGTGGATCTGGTAATGGTGCAACTGATAAGGTGGGGCAGTATGTTGAAGTCATATGTCATAATTGTGAGGAGCCAAGATATCGCGAAGTTGCCTGCTCTTTTCCAAAGACTTTTTCATCTATATCTCTCTTGATCATGAAATGGATATTTTCCCAGTCAAGAAAAAACTAGTTAAATTTGTTGGGAGTACAATTCTGGCATTGGGGTTTACCACATTGAATTATCTTTCCCAGTTAACACAACCCTAGCTCCCAAGAACATTGGTCGGGTTTACATTGACAAAGGTGAAATCTCCAAGGAGTAGTTGTACCAAGGATTAGCTACCATCTACAGAACCAATTTTCCCTGGCAGATTAGGCAGTTCGATGAATGAAATTATCTTGTTAAATTTCCTCCCCATCTCAAGGTATATGAAATTGTTGGCTACCCTAGTTTTGGGCTCCCTAAGGAAGGGTGTTTTTCAAGGTCATGTTTCATGTGGCATTCCTGACTACTATGCTGACATCACGAAGTCTGGCTTCAAATTAGGGGTTTGAATCAGGAGTTGTGCAAATGGCCCGCTTTGATGAAGTTTGTTACTGGTTTTGGTATTATGGTTGTTGTGAATTGGTGTGGGATGTTTAGAACTTCTATTAAATTTTCAGGGTCAAGATCAAGTGCATAGATCATAGTAGGATCCCTGCAACCAGAATTTTAGAAATTGAGGGTGTGCTATTCCAGATCAAATTTGTTGTGGAAGGGCCTTCCAGTGTGGTTTAGCTAGATGAGAATGTTGATGACATCCCTCCTCCACAACCTAAGGATAATAGTGATCACAGTGTAGACTCTCTTCATTGTAAAGGAGATAGAAGCATGTACACTGATGACACACAAAAAAAGTCTGACAAGGAAGATTCTGGTAACAGGAATGCAACTGGTGATAATTCTGCTGCTGCAAAACAAAATACCTTGTGCATTTCTCCTTTATCTGCTAAGGTGCATGAAGTAGCTCACATGTACATGGACAAGATGGATTCTCACTCTCCTGGACCTAGTATGTTGAGTCCTATTGATGGGGACTTTGAAAAGGAAAATGAACTTTCGTGGATCAGTCAAAAGATTGTGGATGATTCTTGTGTCGGTCTTATTCAAGAAATGGAACTCTTGCCAATGAGGAGTTCTGTTACACAAACCTGACAGTTACTCCTTCCAAACTGAATTCGCTCACTTCACTCACCCCTTCCCTCTTAAAACTATTGAGAAACTAATCAAGTTTGCAACTCAAAAATGGTCCCTGTGTGTGGTACTAGACTGAGTTCTCGCTTCATCAACAATGTAAGTAAAACATTGTTGCAGGTGGCTCAAGGATTGGCAATGAAGAAGACCCTGGAAAAAGTCATCGCTGCTTCTTCAAAACTAAAAGGTATATTTTAAAAAAAATCTTTTGATGTTCTATCTACTCATAAATTAGAAAGCATATCAAAAACTATTGGTGTTTCTGTGCCCTCTTTAGAAATATGTACCTCGAATGATTCTTGTTTCTACCCCTATTGAGGAGGATTTTCCCGATGCTTTAGGTTTGTCTAAAGTTACTAAGAGTAGGCGTAGAAAGCACTCCATGAAAATTGGGTTATCATGAATATCTATTTTTGGTATCCAAGTGTCATTCAAACCCTAGGTAGAAAAACCTCCCTCATGGAACTTTTCAGTAAAAATCATCCTAGTATTGTTGGTTTTCAAGAAACCAAAAAAGAGGTGATAGGTGAGAGCTAATTGAAATCTTTGGTATGCAATAGCATATTTGAATGGAATTATATCCCTGCCATTGGACCTACTAAAGGCATTGTGGTAGAAGTAGATATATATGGGATGTCAAAATCTTCTCTATCAGTATCATTCTTAGGCTGAAGGCAAAAGACATTGTTATTAGAATTATCACGGTATATGGCTCACTTTATGAGGATAAGAAAGAATCTTTTATTTCTGAGTTACATAGTTTTGTATAATTAATCACCATGGTCACATACCAAAATGACAAAATAATAGTGTAACTGATCGTAAATGGAGTGACAAATTCGGTGCTTGGATTGAAATTCGGAGTCTCCTTGAGGTAAAGGTTAGTAATAGGAAGTTTACTTGGGGTAAAAATTAATTATGTCCAACATTGGTAGAGATTTTATAATGTTGGCCTTGATCAAATTTTCCCTTTGGCCTGATCTTCCTGGACTTGGAAGTGACCTTACCCCCTTTATGTGGGAATCTAGCTCCAAAGCCAGCCATTTATAGGTTCGAAAAATGGTGTCTAATGAGATATGATTTTAAGGGTCTTGCCATTGAAAACTAGAATTGATTTGTTTCTAGAGGTAATTTAGTTGACATTTGGCAAAAAAAACTTAGGACATTTTGGAAATGGTCTAATGGTTGGAGAAAGAACATCTAGTCTGAATTTAGAACCTTGAAAAATACCTTATCGAAGAGTATGATAATTTAGATATAAAAGTCGAATAAACAGAACTCTCTATTGATGAGCAAAATAGGTTAAAACAAATTTATAGAGAGATGCATAAGAGCATATCCATCCCCCCACCCCAATACGGCGTCCGGCAAAGCCATTTTTTTGGCCCGTATGGGGGGGGGCGCCGGCGCATACTCGCGACTGGGGGCAGCCGGCGCCCAGCCGTTCACCATATACACCCGACGCCATACACTTTTTATGATATTAAATTTAAAATAACAAATGAACTACAATAATTTATTACAAATTTCGCAAAGCTTGAATAAGTTCAACATAGTAATAATTTAAGTTCAACAAAGCACACAAATAATTTAACAAATTTGAATTAGAAAGAAGAGATAAAGAAACTAGGCTTCTCCTTTGTGCATGCAAAAATGCTCCACTAGATCATCTTGCAATTAGTGATGAGTATTTGTGTCTCGAATTTCTTGACGCTTGGCGAGAAAATCATAAAATGCAGGCGGCACTTGATGATCAATATCTGCAAGAGGACCCACCCGTTCATACAGTTCAGTGTTGAATGCTGGAAGTTCCCGCCCTCTCTCAATGATCATGTTGTGCAATAACACACATGAACTCATGACCTCCCACATCTGATCTTTTGACCAGGTAAGAGCGGGGTATCGGACAACGGAAAATCAAGCTTGCAGCACACCAAATACCCGCTCTACATCCTTCCTACAAGCCTCTTGCTGCTAAGCAGACCAAACTTTTTTCCCTCCAAGTACAGGGTTTGAGCGTGTCTTCACATATTTTAACCATCTTGGATAGACGCCATTGATGTCTACGGGAGCTTCTATTCTTGTAGACAGTGTTGGGCCTCCAAGAGTAGAGGTTTGTAGAACAGCAGCAAGTTTCCCTTAAGTGGATTACCCAAGGTTTATCGAACTCAGGGAGGAAGAGGTCAAAGATATCCCTCTCATGCAACCCTGCAACCACAAAGCAAGAAGTCTCTTGTGTCCCCAACACACCTAATAAGTGCACTAGTTCGGCGAAGAGATAGTGAAATACAGGTGGTATGAATAAGTAGTAGCAACGGCACCAGAAAAGTGCTTTGCCCAGGACAGTGAACAAACAGTAGTAACGCAGCAGTAGTAACGCAGCAGTAGTAACGCAGTATTTAGGAACAAGGCCTAGGGATTAGACTTTCACTAGTGGACACTCTCAACATTGATCACATAACAGAATAGATAAATGCATACTCTACACTCTTGTTGGATGATGAACACATTGCGTAGGATTACACGAACCCTCAATGAACTTGTTTAAAAATTTCAGCACATAGAGAGGCATTTTAGTAACAAGAAAATTTCTACAACCATATTTTCCTCTCTCATAATAACTTTCAGTAGCATCATGAGCAAACTCAACAATATAACTATCACATAAAGCATTCTTATCATGAGTCTCATGCATAAAATTATTACTCTCCACATAAGCATAATCAATTTTATTAGTAATAGTGGGAGCAAATTCAACAAAGTAGCTATCATTATTATTCTCATCAAGTGTAGGAGGCATAGTATAATCACAACAAAGTTTACTCTCCATAATAGGTGGCACCAAAAGACCACTATCATTATAATCATCATAAATAGGAGGCAAAGTATCATCAAAGAAAATTTTCTCCTCAATGCTTGGGGGACTAAAAATATCATGAAAACCAGCTTCCCCAAGCTTAGAACTTTCTATATTATTATCAACAATGGTGTTCAAAGCGTTCATACTAATATTACTACCAGCATGCAAATAAGATTTCATAGGTTTTTTAATTTTCGCATCAAACAATCCATGTTTTAAATCAGGAAATAGAATAAGAAGCTCATTGTTGTCCATTATGCCAAACTAGTGTAAACAAGAAACAAAAAGATGCAATTGCAGGATCTAAAGGAAATAGCTTCGAGCACAAACACAATGGCGCCGGAAAAGTATCTGTTACTCGAGACCGGAGTATGAGTGCCTTTTACCTTTCCTCCCGGCAACGGCGCCGGAAAAGTGCTTGATGTCTACGGGAGCTTCTATTCTTGTAGACAGTGTTGGGCCTCCAAGAGCGAGAGGTTTGTAGAACAGCGAGCAAGTTTCCCTTAAGTGGATTACCCAAGGTTTATCGAACTCGGGGAGGAAGAGGTCAAAGATATCCCTCTCATGCAACCCCGCAACCACAAAGCAAGAAGTCTCTTGTGTCCCCAACACACCTAATAGGTGCACTAGTTCGGCGAAGAGATAGTGAAATACAGGTGGTATGAATAAGTAGTAGCAACGGCACCAGAAAAGTGCTTTGCCCAGGACAGTGAACAAACAGTAGTAACGCAGCAGTAGTAACGCAGTATTTAGGAACAAGGCCTAGGGATTAGACTTTCACTAGTGGACACTCTCAACATTGATCACATAACAGAATAGATAAATGCATACTCTACACTCTTGTTGGATGATGAACACATTGCGTAGGATTACACGAACCCTCAATGCCGGAGTTAACAAGCTCCACAATTCAATGTTCATATTTAAATAACCTTAGAGTGCAAGAAAGATCAACACGACTAAACCAAGTACTAACATAGCATGCACACTCTGTCACCTTCACGCCACGTAGGAGGAATAGATCATATCAATACTATCATAGCAATAGTTAACTTCACAATCTACAAGAGATCGTGATCATAGCATACGCCAAGTACTAACACGGATGCACACACTCGTCACCATTACACCGTGCGGGAGGAATAAAACTACTTTAATAACACATCACTAGAGTAGCACATAGATAAATTGTGATACAAAACATATTGCAATCATAAAGAGATATAAATAAGCACTTCACTACGCCATTCATAACGGTGAGTAAGTATTCGTGAAATATAGCCTAAGAGACCCACACGGTGCACACACTCGTCACCTTTACACACGTGGGACAAGGAGTCTCCGGAGATCACATAAGTAAAACTCTCTTGACTAGCATAGTGACATCTAGATTACAAGCATCATCATATGAATCTCAATCATGTAAGACATCTCATGAGATTATTGTATTGAAGCACATAGGAGAGAGATGAACCACATAGCTACCGGTACAGCCCCGAGCCTCGATGGAGAACTACTCACTCCTCATGGGAGCAGCAGCGGTGATGAAGATGGCGGTGGAGATGGCAGCAGTGTCGATGGAGAAGCCTTCCGGAGGCACTTCCCCGCTCCGGCAGGGTGCCGGAACAGAGACTCCTGTCCCCCAGATCTTGGCTTCGCGATGGCGGCGGCTCTGGAAGGTTTTCCGTATCGTGGTTTTTCGCATCAGGGTTTTCTCGATGGAGGCTTTAAATAGGCGGAAGGGCAGCGTCAGAGGGTCGAAGAGGCGGCGGCACCATAGGCTGGCGCGGCCAGGGCCCGAGCCGCGCCACCCTATCATCCGGGGCCCACAGGGCCCCCTCCGGCGGCTCTCGGGTGTTCCGGATGCTTCCGGTGAAAATAGGAACCCGGGTCTTGATTTCGTCCGATTCCGAGAATATTTCGTTACTAGGATTTCGAAACCAAAAAACAGCGAGAAAACGAGAACCGGCACTTCGGCATCTTGTTAATAGGTTAGTTCCAGAAAATGCACGAATATGACATAAAGTGTGCATAAAACATGTAGGTATCATCAATAATATGGCATAGAACATAAGAAATTATCGATACGTCGGAGACGTATCAGCCATCAACTAGTGTACCCCTTGTCATATTGGTGGCCATTGATCTCAAACTGCACCGGAGGATCAGTCCCTTCAACATCCTTTTGGAACACATTTGAGCACTGCAACACATTGATGTAATTGTACAAAGAAAGCATGTCAAATCCAGAGATCCTGATCTACCACTGCCTCAAGCAACACACCAAACAGTTGATGCTTCCAAGCATCCCAGGAAACCCCCTATCCGCGTTTTGTGCCAAGATCCTAGTTGTGTCTTCTGCATTGGGTGTGTGTTGGTAATTCTTTCCAAATACTGCGACAATTGCATTACAAAACATGTGCATGCAATCAATGGCTATGGACTCGGCCATCCGCAGGTAGTCGTCTTGTGTATATACAAGCATTCCATATGCAAGCATCTGAAGGGTGACTGTGTACTTCTGCATTATGCAAAACCAAGCAAGTTGACGGCATCTCTCTTAAGTTTGTAGTCGATCTCACTCAAATTCTCACAATTCTTCAAAAAGAGCTCCGGATCATCCGGAATGGCGGAGGAATATGACATCGCCTTGCTCTTGAGGCTCCTTGGTGCAGAACCACCTATCCTCAGCTTATCCTCATCGGTGATCATGGCCAGGAGGGTGACAAGGATCGCTAGTTGTCCTTCGTACCCGACGGCCCGTGCCATGGTGGCGACAGGGACTTCCTCGTCCATCAGAGCGGCGAGCGCCTCCTCGTCCTCGAAGTCCATCGCCTTTGCAAACCACCAAACACCTATCGCGCAAGGTGGATGCAGAGTAGAAACAAAGTGTGGGGCTGCGAGCTGACGGCAGGAGGGACGTCAGCAGGATGGGGCGGCACGGTAGCGCGGGTAGTGGGATAGGATATGCGGTGGTGGGGTGATTCCTACTAGAGACTACCGGCAAACATGAGCAAGAGGTGGTTGCGGTGTTGATTTGCGTCGCGGGAGGGCGTCGTGAGGTGGGAAGGGCGAGATGGGGAGGGATTTCTTTTAGTCTTGCCGACAGGATAGCCCGTGGTGTTATGTCATCCATCTAACACCCCTGCTAGCCCCCCCCCCCCGTGGATTTGGTTCGGTTCGGCCTAGGGCCGCTGGATGATAACATTGGCTGCGCCGACGTAAAAACAAAATTTGGGTGCACGGTTGGACGCGTTTTTTGTCACCGACACCCCCATTTGTAAGTATTGGCACTTTGGGGAGGGGCGAGTGAACATTCTCTAACCTATGGTTAAAGGAAGATGTCAAAGCAAATCAAAGATCTAGATATAGAGATATACAAGAAGGTGATATGAACACTGCTTATTTTCATGCGGTGGCCAACCAGAGAGAGAGAGAAATGATGGTACATTCTACAGATGGGCCTGATGGGCCTGTAACAGATGATAATGGCATGTTATGAATAGCAATTGGTTTTTAGAAGAATCTATTTGAGAAAGAAGACCTTTCTAGTTGCCCTTTACATGAGGAGGTTTTATCCCATAGTGAGAAAATTACACCTGAACAGAACCAAACGCTTGAGCCCCCCTTTACTGCAGAGGATGTCAAAAAATTTGTTTTTACTCCTATCAGATGGGGTTCCTTGTCCTGATGTACTGCCATTCCTTTTTATCAACATTTTGGGATATTGTCAAATCTGACATGATGTATATGTTTATAGATTTTCACATGGCAAACTAGATATTTAGAAGATTAATTTTGTTGTTTTGTCCTTAATCCCAAAGGAGCCTCAGGATAGTAGCACGAAAAAAATCCATGCCTATTAGTTCATTAAACTATTCTTTCAAAAAAAATTACAAAAGTACTAACTAACAGATTAGCTCATCATAGGTATCATCACCTCCATAAATCAATCAGCCTTCATTAAAGGCAGGTTTATTTTATAAAGTTTTGTCACTGCCCATAAAATTCTACATTCCATGGTTCAGTCCAAAGATCAAGGGGTTGTTCTTAAACTAGATTATGAAAAAGCTTCTAATATGGTCAATTTAGACTTCATTTTAAACCTGCTTAAAAAGAGAGGTTTTGGGCCATAAACTATAGATTGGATCAAATCTATAACTCATGGTGGTTCTGTTGGAATCAAACTTAATAATTTAAATATCAATTTCTTACTCACTGGAAAAAGTATGAAACAAAGGGATCCCCTCTCTCCCCTCCTTTTCAACCTTGTAGTTGATGTGCTTACTAGAATGTTGGTTAAAGCCTCTAATGCAAACCTAATTAAAGCTCTTTGCTCTGATATCTTCCGTGGTGGTGACATTTGTCCTCAATATGTACATGACACCATCCTTTTATCTGCAGAAGATGTTGAGCTAGCCACAAACCTTAAATGGGTTCTTACTTGTTTTGAGAAAGTATCTGATATGAGAATTAACTACTCGAAAAGTGAAGTTTGCTAATTTTGCTAACATTTTGGGTTGTGATGTTGGCTCATTCCCATTAAATACATGGGAATTCCTTTACATTATGAGCTTAGGAGAGAGGATGTTCAACCTCTAATAGATAAAATCCTTCAAATAATTGCTGGCTGGAGAGGCAAGTTTCTTTTTTATCGTGCTAGATTAACCTTGATAAAACCTGATTGGCTAGTATATATGTTTACCTCCTATCTTTCTTTAAGTTTCTTAAATGGGATCCTCATCTCATCAACACCTAGATGGCTAATTGCCTCTGGAATGATTTTGAGGGACATGGGAAACTTCATTTAGCTAATTGGAAGCTAGTGTGTAAAAATAAAGAGCATGGAGGTTTGGGTGTTCGTGATCTGGTTAATGTAAACCTCTGTCTGCTTGCATCCTTGGTGAAAAGATACTCAAAGTTTGATGGCAAACTATGGAAAACTAGTAGATGATAAGTATGACATAAATTCCCTCAATATCTTTTGTACTGAAACTACTAACACCTCCCAATTCTTGCGAAGTGTTATGTGGGTTGTCCAAAGTGTCCAATTTGAATACGGATGAAAGATAAATGGAAAATGGTGTGAAGGTTAGATTTTAGGAAGACACTTGGTGTGGTACTTCCCCCTTTGGATGTTTAATTTTTTGACCTTTATTTTCTTCGTAATGAACAAGGTAAAACTGTCCAACAGGTTTGGGATGGTTCTAACCACAAATAAACCTTTGTAATGAACAAGACAAATATGGGATCTATGATTATATGTCCATTACCAAATGTTGGGTAGGTAATTTAAAACATGCAGTTCTAAATTTAATTTGTGTTCCCACACACTCTCTAGTGTATTTGAAAATTTAGGAATGCCATTATCTTTAGTGGTCAATCCTAGCTCAGATTTTGAATTCAACCAAGAGATGGAAGCTCGTGTTCAAAGAGGGCACGAGGAAAAACGTGAACCAATTTTGTGGCCATGTGTTGGAGATTTTTTTTCGAAATGGGAGCATCGCCCCAGCCTCTGCATCCAAAGGATGCACACAGCTTTTCTTTATTAAACTATTCGCAAAGCCTTACAAGAAAGATACAAAGATCAAACTCGAAGCCACCTTTCCAGCGACAACTCGCTATACCTACAAGAGCGATGAAGGGGGTGACCATAAACAGGGCAATTACCCTGACAATACACCAGCGCACATCATCTAAAAATTGAATGCCTTTCCACGCCCATTGGCGGGTGAGAATCACCACCAGTCAAGTGGATCCTAAGCGTACGCCAATACACACGCCGCAGAAATCGCTACCGCCGTCTTTCTCGCATCCATCTTCAAGAGGAATCACCGCATTGAGCTTGCCAGATCTGTCGTCCATGTCACCATGAGGCCAGACAGCTCCACCATCCTACACGCGTCGAGCAGTCCACGCCTGTCTTCGATACCCTGCAGCTCCACGCCGCCGAGAATCATCGACGTCAACGTGGTAGATGAACACCGCTCCACCAAGATCCACCTCCATCCACCGAAAACATCCATTGGCCTCTCTGGCCATGCACAACTCCATGAATGATGCACTCGGGAGGGAAACGACGTGGTAGCGCCGCCATCATCCGATCCATGGATCTTGGGTTTCCCCCGGAGCGGCGCGAGTGGGAAAACACGGGCTTCGATGGCGATGCCTTCAACAAGGTAACGACGCGTGAAACACTGCCATCGCCCGCCGTGACCGGAGTCGGGGCTCGGTATTCACCGGCATCCGCGCTTTCCCAACTCGCCTTCGAGACCAATCGGCCAACCACCTCCGGCGAAGGAGGAGGCTGCCACCACCATGCCCAGGGCACCCGCCCATGGTGTCCTCATTCCTCGGAACAGCCCAGAAACCTGCATGAATCCGGCGTCGTTGTCGACGCAGCAGGATGACCGCAGCCCTCCCGAGCCCGTCAGGGCCCAGGTCGGACCCGGACCACCGCCGCAGATCATCGGGGATATCTGGTCGCCACCGCTCCATGGCACCACCGTCGACCAGGCTGATGCGGATCGTCGCCGCCAGCATCGCGAAACCGCGCTCCCATGCCTGTCGCGGTCGAGGAAGTCCGCCGCCGCCACCATGTCTTCAGGGCTTTGCCCGGCGGTGCCTCAGGTGGCGGCGGCGGGAGGGAGGCGCCCAAGGGAGGGGGAGGGGGGAGCAGCTGGGGGCCGCCGCGCGGCTGCGGGAGGGTTAGGTTAGGGAGAGGGTGCGGGATCCTGCACCAAAATTTCCGCCTGCTGTGGAGTTGAATCTTCGAGGAGAGCTAGGAAGGGATGGAAATGAAGATCAAAGCTCGTTAACGCTTGCTAAGCGCGCGGTAAGCCGGTAACCCATGGGACCTGGGCTACACCAACCTCAAGCTTGGAAGCATCCTCGGCGATCTCCCCTGAGTAGCTTATCCTGACTTGTTTTGCTTTTGCGTATGTTTAGCCGGTGTGGTCGCACCTTTGGCTTTGTTCTTAAGCTTTGGATTGTGTAGTTTCCCTTTTTCTTGTTAGTTTTAGACCTTTCCAGACATGGGTTACATGCTAGTCGATTTGCGCGACGAACACCTATGTGCTAGTGGTTTCGTTGTTTATCGATAGAACCAGGGACGATGATCACTGTTCATACAAAAAAGCATGTCTCATAAATCGTTGTATTATACGTCAACCGTGCTCCTACTGAGATGTGCAGAAGACACGAAGCACAGTATTCCACCTAGTACGCGTACCATTCGCAGAATACCGTCATAATCAAATCGGGTCGATGGATCCGGGTACAGCGTCATTTAATACCACTCGTGTAAGGCGCATATGGGACATCCAAAAGTGATCTCGCACATTCGATTGCTTCGTCTTCTGGATATATGTGTCCGTTTGTGTCTGGGTGTGCTCCCAGTGGAGCGACCCATTTTTTGTTTTGCAAAATATTTATAAAGCATAATGTACTCTACAAACTATACAAACTACAGTTGGTAGAAGCCTAGACTACTTGCTGCCCGACGACCCGGCCTACTTCTCCGCCGCCTGCCATGTGACCGCTAGAGCTCGGTGCGCCGCCGCGTCCTCTAGCAGGCACCATTGCAGCGTCTCATTCGCGGCATCGTCGACCTTTTTGAGCGTCTCGAAGGAGTCGACTAACGCTCTCTGCTCCGCCGCTTTCTCCTCCGGGGTAGGCGCATCAGGGTCATCAGAAGACCATTAGATGTCGGAGTCATCGTCCTCTGCAGCGGCCGCCACCCTGCGTCGTTCCATCTCGATGTTGAACGCCGCGTGGGCCGCCCGCTCCTCCTCTGCTTCCTTCTCCGCGTCAGCCAGGAACTTGGCATCCCTGACCGGGTCGAGGAGGTCGTCGGTGTTGTCATCATCGTCGAACTCCTCGTCGGAACTCGAGGCCGGGGGAGGTGGAGTCGGAGGTGGCGGTGGAGGTGGAGGCGCAGCAGCCTGGCCGCGGCCGGCGTTGCTCATGGTGGCCAAGGTGGAGGTTGAGCGGGCGCTACGGTGGAGATTGTGCGGCGCCTAGGGTTCAGTGTGGGAGGCTGTTTATATAGGTCGGAGGCAGGCGACGGCTGTGGCACGCGTGGTATCGCCATTACTTCGTGCGCAAAGGTAGGTGACGGTGCCACGCGAGGCATGCCATTACGCGGCCGCAGACTGCCGAAGCGACGCCTCGGCGCCAGTACCGATGCGCCTGAGAAGACACATCGAGTCTGGATCGCTGCCAGTCGGCCGACGAAACTTCCAACAGACGCGAGCGGACATTTTGCGCGTCCGCGGAGACGCATCCAAAAGGCATATTTATGCCAGATTTACGTCGCTGAAAGATTCACACGTCGCCGTGATGCATTTTCGACCTGCGCGGAGGCGGCTTACTCCACAGTTGAGCAACACACACAGTGAGCGCAATCGACTCTCTTCTCTTACAAAAGTGGATGGCGTTCCGTAGGCGACACGCTGGCGATTTCTGGCGACGGCCGTCGAACACCGGAGATTTCTGGCATCGATCGCTGACCGCCGGCGATCTCCACCACACACCGCGTGCATCAAGGCAGGCCGCGCGGAGGAAGTGGAAAGCCATCTTCATCAGGCACGGTGCCCGTCGCGGGGGCTTCATCCAGACTTCGGGAGATGATCATCTCGAGCTTTTGGATGATTCGGAGGTAGAATTTGGGAGAATCACCTGTTCGAGATGGATTGGCAATGGAGTTCACCTGAAATCTGAGGATCTGCTGATTGTGGTTGGTCCTGAGGTGATTGTTCGTCGGGTTACAGCGGTGGCGCAGTTTCCAGATGCGCTTCCTTCACTGTCCTGTGTACATGTGGAGGAGACGTTTTCTTCGGTTGATTCTGGACAATCACCACAGCCCAGATCCATGGCGGGAAGGTCCGTTCAGCAGTTGGGTTTGGGGTTGCAGCCCAATACTGTTCACAATAGCCCACCGCCGCAGTCCTTAGGCCAAGGCATCCGGAGGCTCTCCACATACAATCCATTTGCAAACCCTAGATCGAGGGAGGTGTGTGGCGTTGTTTTCGTGAGAGATCCACAGCCTCCCAGATCTTCGGCTCCGCCGATCTCGTCCCCGCAAATCTGGCAAGGAGTGAGATCGGGAGATCGCAGATCTTTTGCTCAAGTCCTGGTGGGGGGAATGGATCGCCGTCCTTTCCGTAGATCTCCGCCGCGGGGGTATCAGAGAGCCCCCTACAACAACAGATTCAGATCTGCAGAAGAGAGGCGTGAAGATGAGAGAAGGTGGGAAGAAGATAGAAGAAGAGAGGAAGATCGGAGGCGGGATGAGGAGCGGTATAGAGAATCAGAGCTGAGACGCCAATCGGAAGACCGTCGCCGCGGTGAAGAACGGCGTCCGGAGGAAGACCGCCGTCGTGCGGAGACTCTACGCATCACGGAGAAGGCGGCAAGAGATCGGGCACTTGCGAGAGAGACAACGTAAGGAAGATCAGACCAACTCCAACAGAGATCGTTGGGCTCACAGGCAAGAGATGGCAGGAACACGGGCTGATTCTTCTTCGAATTCCTTCGCCACTGCACCATCTTCCTCAGTTCCACATCAGACCACAATGGTAAGTACTGCAATCCCAACTAGACCTGTTGATCCTCCTGGTCCTAGTTCTGGTAGATCTGCTCCTAGCTCCACTGCTGTACCAAATACTATTACTGCTGCGCCGATGGGGTCCTCTGTACTGCCATCGGTGGCGACAGGTAATAGAAATGTCGTTCCTGCTACTCTCCCTTTTCAGAACTGTAGGGCTGAGTTTGCCGTTGGGTGTTTGAACTCGTGGAAAAAATCACCATGTTAGCATCTGTCAGGACAGGGACCCCTGGGAATACAAAGCACCTTATTATGGTAGCCCAGACTTTGGTCAAGGTTTTTATGTAATTCCTGATGTGGAAGCAGAAGTACAATCTCTTGAACTGCTGAATTATGCACAGATAACTGTGGTTAGGGGTGAAGCTACCTTCAGAGATATGGAGCATGAGTTTCAGGTGTGGTCTGATTCCATGGGTTACAAATGGAGGTTTTATGTCAAGGTTGCTGCTGAAAACCAGTACATTACTAGATTCCCTAATGCCAAGTGCATTGAAGAATTGTCCCATTTTGGCAAATTCTTCATGAAAACTGTCCCCGATACAATTATCAAGATTGAGAAATGGGCTGGAGACATTGAACCGTTTGCTGTGATGGAAGAGGCTTGGTTTAGAATAAAGGGAATTCCTTTGAAGTACAGAAATAAGTCCACTGCTTACTATGTTGCAAGTATGGCTGGGTTGCCTTTGGCTCTGGATATGAATCATCTCAGGAACTTTGCTTACATCAGAGCTAAAATTGGCTGTCAGGATCCTGCACTGGTACCAAGTTCCAGAATTGGCTCTATCAAGAAGGGATTTTATGAGTTTCAGTTTACTAGGGAGGTGATTGATCCTAACACGAATCCTGCAACATATTATGCTTCTGCTGTGGAGAATACAAATGATGATACAGTGCAGAACTCTCCAAAAAGACAGAGGACCAACAATGATGGCAATGCAAATACTGCAAGGGGTGGGACTGAAATTACTGAAATAAGGGAGAATGAAACCAGAGGTGGACATACTCAGAGTTCTAATCAAAATGCTCTTCAAGGTGGCCCTCAGAAAGGTAAAGAGGTGGTGGTAAGTGCCTCTAGTCTGTCTGACACTGTCTCTGACTCTTTTGCTACAAGAATTCAAAATATTATGGATCCACATGGGATCCCTGCTGTCAATCCTGGATCCTCTTCTACTGAAATCAGAATCATGGAGAATAGTGCTCATAACAACATTCAGGCTCCCCTGTTGGAAGTTCATAGAAGCGTTGTTGCTGCCCTGGCTCCAGAAAAATTGTGTGAAGAGACTGGCTTACCATCAATGTCCAATGATGCCAGTTTTAAAGACTTCCTGAGTAAATTGGTTAAGAGTGGGAGTGACAAACAGTTCACCCATCAGAAAAAGTATCAGAAAATGATGGAACCAATTATTGAAGAGCAAGTACAGCCTGTCCAGGAAAATGCTGATGATGGTTTGATTGACATGGTTGATTATGATGGTACTGATAATGAAGAAGAGCTGCAGGAGGAGGAAAATGCTGGTGGGTTTATTCAGGGGGCAATCCTTGCTCTAGGTGCCCCATCCTTAGAGCATGAACACACAGCTGTAGTCATCCCTATGGAGGGCCCTCAGCCTGAAGCTGAAAATTTCCAGGAGGATATGCAGGAAGGATTAACTCAGGAGGAAGTGCAGGTAACTTCTGGTGGTGAAGGTAGGAACATGGAGTCCAATATTATGAATCCTATGCAACCTACAAGGGCAAGCTCAAGAAATGCTGGGCATCCTCAGGCCACATCCAGGGTGGTGGATGGCACCAGGACACATCAGACAAGGGATACCTCAGGTACAAACCTTGATTCCTTTAATTCCTTTGCTATTTTAGATGATGAAGATATTTGCTCTAGAGCTCTTGAAATGGGTGTTGATCCTAGTACATTTACACTTGAAAATATCAATCACATAAAAGATCTTGAGATAGCTAGGCATAACTTGAAATGTAAATCACAAGTGTTGCAAAATGAACAAGAAGACATGCGGACTCGGTGAGCCCAATCAGGTGTTGTTGCTGGGTTTTGGTGAAGAAGATGAGGAGGAAGAAGAATTTACTCCTGTTATATCCAGGAGGACCAGGAAAAAGCTGAAATCTGCAAAGAAAATTCAAAGATCTATGGAGAGTAAAAGATACAAGACAAGGTCTTTGGGGGCACAGTCTGGCTTTGGTGCTGCCCAGGGGAAAGTCATTGATAGTCACCCTGAGTGTGGCATAATGACTGGACCCAGAGTTAGAAGAAAAAATCCAAAATATCTATGATTGGTGCCAGTATGAATTGCAGAGGTGTGGGGAAGAAAGGGATGAGTGTCTTCTTGGCTGATTTTATTAGAGAGCAGCAGTTAGACTTTATTGGCTTGCAGGAAACTATTAAGAAAGATTATTCTCAGGCCTTCTTCAGGAAAATTGATCCTGTGAATCAATTTTCATGGAGGTGGATTCCTTCTGTGGGTAGAACTGGTGGCATTCTTGGTGGTTTCAGTAAAAGCAGATTTGATGTGCTTGATACTGTTATGGGTAGGTTTTTCATCAAGGTGACTCTGCAGGATTTGAAAATCCAGAGTAAGTGGGATTTAGTGTTTGTATATGGGGCTGCACAGGAGGATGATAAAGAAATGTTCCTGTCTGAATTGGTCGGTGTTTGCGAGTAATCAAAGTAAGCCCATGTTGATTGGAGGTGACTTTAATATTCTGAGATTCTCCTTTGAGAAAAATAAAGGGATGAGAAGGAATAAATGGTCTAGTTTGTTTAATGCAATTATTAATGCTCATGATCTTAGGGAGATTGATATGTCTGGAGGCCAATACACATGGTCAAATAATCAGATCAACCCTACTCGGAAAAGCTTGATAGATTTTTGAGGACTTCAGATTGGGAAGACATTTTCCCATTGGCAACTGTTCATAAAATTTCCAGAGATGTCTCTGATCACAATCCCATTATTGTGGATACCATGGAGGGTAGAGAATTGAAGAAAAAAGCTTTCAGGTTTGAGAAAAGTTGGCTGACAGAGGAAGATTTCATGTTTAGAGTGGAAAGAAGTTGGAGACAGACCGATCGAGCCTGTAATTCCTTGGAAAAAGTACAGATAAAGCTAAAGAAAATCAAAAGTGAGTTGAAAGGTTGGGGTGCAAATATTAGAGGAAGAGATAAGAGGAAAAAGCATGATTTGCATTTGGAACTAGCCACCTTGGAAGAGTTGGAGGAGCAAGATAATCTTTCTTTTGAACAAGCTTGTAGAAAGATACATATTCAGGAGGAACTTCTGCAGTTGCTGGAAAAAGAAGAGGCTTTTTGGCAACAAAGATCAAAGGAACAGTGGTTGCTGAATGGAGATAATAATACCAGTTACTTTCACAGAATTGCAAATGGCAATAAAAGAAAAAGGACAATGTTTTCCTTGAAAAAAGGGTCTGAAAATATACAAGGGACCCCTGCTCTCTTAGAACATGCTACCAACTTTTACAAAAATCTTTTTGGACCAGTACATGATACTGGGGTCAGATTGAGAGATGATATCTGGGATGAAAATGAAAAGTTGAGTGAAGAAGATAGAATTAGCCTTGATAAAAGTTTCTCTGAACAAGAGATATATGATTCTATTTGCCAAATGGAAAAAAACAAAGCTGCTGGCCCTGATGGAATTCCTGTGGAATTCTATCAACACTGCTGGAGTATTATCAAATCAGATTTGTTGCAGATGTTCAATGATTTTCATAAGCATGCTTTTGGGCTGGAGAGAATTAATTATGGGATTATTACTCTTATCCCAAAAGGAGAGGATGCAGATATCATTCAGAAATACAGACCTATTTGCTTACTGCAAGTGCTGTTTAAGATTTTCACCAAAACCATGACTGCCAGAGTAGAACCATTAATGGGGAAGCTTATCCATCCTTGTCAGAATGCTTTTATTAGAGGAAGATATATCACAGATGGGGTGATGCTGCTACAGGAAATTCTGAGAGAATCTAAGTACAAGAAAACTCGGGGGTAGTGCTGAAAATTGATTTTGAGAAAGCATATGACAAAGTAAATTGGAATTTCTTATCGGATCGTTGCGGACAAAAAGGCTTCGATGACAAGTGGATTATATGGATCAAAGAAGCAATATCTAAAGGGACTCTTAGTGTTAAAATCAATGATGTGCTTGGGCCCTTATTTTGGCGGTTTCAAAGGGGTTAGACAAGGGGATCCTTTTGCTCCCTTTTTGTTTAACATGGCAGCTAATGGTTTGTCTAAAATGATTGAGAATGCACAGAAAAATGGCTTGTTTAAAGGTTTGGCTGAGAATTTGGTGGAGCATGGCATTGCCATTTTGCAATATGCAGATGATACCATTTTGCTGATCCAAGATGACCTTGGTGGAGCCAGAAACTTGAAGCTGCTTTTATACATTTTTGAAGTAATGTCTGGTCTGAAAATTAACTTTGATAAAAGTGAAATCATGATGGTGCTTGATGATCCTGACAAGTTACAAGATTATGTGGATTTGTTCAATTGTCAGAAGGGAAAATGGCCTATCAAGTATCTGGGTACCCTGTCGCTGCCGGGAGGTCGTCGATTGCAGAGTTACAGTTCATAGAAGATAAGGTGAAGAAATGCATGGGAGGTTGGATGGGTAGCACTTTGTCTATTGGTGGAAGATTAATCAAGATTGATGCATGTTTATCCAACATTGCTGTTTATCAGATGTCCATGAGGTTATTACACAAAACCAATATTGAAAATATCTCAAGGCCAATAAGGACTTTCTTTTGGGCTGGAGCTGCAGACAAGAAGAAGTATCACTTTGTCAAGTGGAGATGGATTTGCAAACCCAGGTGTAAAGGAGGTCTGGGAGTGAAAGATTTATACAAATTCAATATTAGCTTGATGTGCAAATGGTGGTGGAAATTGGAAAAGGATGAAGGACCTTGGCAAGATTTCATGAGGAAAAAATATCTGGGAAATACTGGCATCTATTTCACCAAACACAAGAAAGGTGACTCTCCCCTGTGGTCAGACATGCTTTATATCAGAGAGATCTACCTTTGTGGAAGGAGGATGATTGTTGGAAATGGATGTAGGACCAGCTTCTGGGGTGATGCATGGTGTGGTCATACTCCCCTGAAAGACAAATTCCTGAAGCTGTTTGATATTTGTAATGAGCGAGAAAATCACAGTGGCAGCTCGCTTCGACTATGGGCTGGAGACTCTCTTTTAGACGATGGCTACCTGCTGGGTTGATGGAAATTTGGTGTGGCCTTGTCAGTATTCTGCAGCAGATTAACCTGTCTGATATACATGACAGACCCAGCTGGAAATGGACAAAAAATGGTCAATTTTCTGTCAAAAGTGTATACAAGAAACTCTGCAGCAATGGCATAGACAGATCCTTCAAGCATCTCTGGAAAAGTAAAATCCCTCTCGAAAATAAAAATCTGGTTATGGCTCATTTGGCACAATGCCATAGCAACTAAAGATAACCTTTTGAAAAGGAACTGGACAGGCAATCCATCGTGTTTGTTCTGTTTTACACATGAATCTATCCTACACCTCTTCTTTACTTGTACTGCAGCAAAATTCCTGTGGAGCATGGTGGGGACAGCTGTTGGAGCCCACAATCGACCTGGGTCCTTTGCACAATACTTTTGGTGGATGCCAATTCATTCCAATGCTAGCCGCAATGTTCAAATTGCTGGCCTGGCAGCTATTTGCTGGGCTATATGGAAAGCGCGTAATAAGGCTTGTTTTGAGAAAATTTATCCAAAAAATCCTGTTGATCTAATATATCATGCTGTGGTGTTTATGAAATACTGGGCAGGTGCTCACTCTGCAGAGGAAGCTGCACAGCTGAATCGTGGCGCCGATGCTCTCCTTTCTCTGGCTGCTGGGACGGTGAATAGAAGGAGTGGAGATAATGATGTGAGCAATGTTCCTCGCCTGATGAATCGACAAGATGATGATATGGATGTGGATGGAGACAAAGAAGATGATGACGCGGGCAATTTGGATGATTAGAAGTGCTGTTCAGTTGCGGTTAAAACTAGTTGTGCTTCAGGCTTTTGTTGTGGGTGTCGTTGGTTCTTGGCCTCCTGGGATAGGCTGTCAGCTTTTGGTAGCTGTAAAAACTTGTGTTTTGTGTCTGCTGGCTTGCATTCCTGTGAGACTGATGTTCTCCAGTAGTTGCTCCTGGAGTCTGTATATAGTCGTTTGGTTTGGATAGGCTCAGCTTTGTTTCTCTTTTCGTTTAGTTTGAACAAGAAACTCTGACTTGTATTTTCGTTATCCAAAAGGTAATGAAAATCGATCCCCTCTGGGTGGGTCGCTTGGAAAAAAAAACACACAGTGAGCGCATGCCATGTCCAGCGAGCTGATAAATCGGGCCTCCTCCGTGCTCCGGCCGGCAAGAGACATGGAACCGTTTCGAATCGGCGGAGCGGAGCGGGGCGGCGTCATTTTCCGGGGCTGGGCTGGACCACCGTCCACCGAAGCGGCGCCGTAGCCATCGCGTGGCCGTCGGCCGCTCGGCGGCATGCGAGTTATACACAAGCGTATGACGGACGACCCACATGGCCGCACACACACCTGGGCCACCGCCGGGGATACCGATCCGCCGCCGCTACGCGCCAGCGCCTGGCTCTCCGTCGTTTTCGGTCTCCGCGTACGCGTCCAGGGCCGCCGTCGCCGTCCTGCACGCTCTCGTGGGGCCGGTGACCGATCCCGATCGTCTAACCCGCCTCCGCCGCAGCTCTCGCCCCCGGTAAGTGCGGCGACGTCCATCCTAGGATCAGACGCAGAATTGGAAAATTCTCTATGACTTGCCGGCCATGGATTGTGAACAGCATATATCCCGACAGCATTCGTCAACCTTCCCTGGTGCTGCTGTAGATCCTCGCGTACAGCGAACGGTACACGTCGCATTTTTCTTATGATCTGTGCTTATGCTTTTGCAACCCCATAAGTAAACCATTCCAACGAGTAACACGCCGAAAGAAGACAATGCATCGATCAGCCGAAAGAGAGAAAACTCGAAGGAAAGCGATAGAACCAGGAGGAGGCTGAGGAGGAGCGAAACACGAACACTGCTACGACTACGAGTAGGCAACAGTGATACGAGGCGACTGATAGCAGTAGCACACGAGGGGCACAGTGAAATTAACAAGAGGTGGTCCTGGAGACTGAAGAGGGCACATCCATCGCCGTGCCTGGGGTCCATCCGATTTGTTGCCGAGTCTGAATTTACGCTTCCATCCTGCTGATGGATCATCTGTGGGCGCTGGACGAACCTCCCACGCTTCAATTCAGCTAGTTTTGCTCCCGGACGCTGTGTTGCCATCAGCATTCAAGGCAAAATCTCCAAACTCAATCTCTTGCAACAGACCTAACGGTGGTGGTAGTAGGACACACCACCTTCCTTCTGCCCGTCCCCCTACTGGACCAGGTAACGATAAATGGGCAGGCACCAGATTAGATCAATCACAGGTATACATTCTAATATACCACCTGGCACAAGCCAAAGAAAGAACCAAGCATTTCGCATCATGAGACCAAAACCCACTACTGCAGGTTGGGAAACCTTGGCAGATAATGAATATCGAGATGCAGGAGCTGCCTTCAACTCTTATTTCATTTTGTCAAAGGTTCAGAGATCCAGAAGGTAGAGTACCACATGCAGTTCTGTATCATGTTTGTTTTTACAAGATAGAGCAGCGGAATCCTATATCACAGAACAAGTTTGTCTAGAATTCCAGCATTCGGCCCCTCAGGATAGCCTCCGCCTTTCTGACTTCCTTCACTGGTCCAATGATGAAAACCTACATCAACCACGCACGTAAAATAGGGATTAGTACAGCCAAGGAAATCGAGGATATCATAGCAAAAAATATCAGGAATATGTTCATTTGATTGAGTGACTAAATTTAGGCTTATTGACAGGAGAAAGAAAGACGACTCTATGTTTCTGCAGGTGCCAACAGAAATTCTTTTCTCACTAGGTGTTGGCTTGCATATCCAAACAGCTGGAAATAATTTAAGGGTAATGATTGCGACATGTAAATAGTGTGACAACATAACAGAATAGAAAATTTTCATACAAATCCAGGCCATAGATCAGACCACCGTACTGTGATCATCTAGACAGAAGTTGGGTATACGTGTCCGTGACAGGTTCAAGATAAGTCACATTTGATTGCAGTAGGCAGTGGGGCATGCATATGCGTGAAGTACTGCTTGTGATATTAAAAGAGCCATATTCCAAAGTTACAAAAAAAACAAAGAACAAAATTCCGTTTCAGAAATGGGTTAGCAACATGATGCCCAAAGCTTAGCAATGCTTGAAAATGATAAAATCTACAGCGAATAAAACCTGTTGGTAACTGAACAAACAGGCAACAACTGCAACTGTAGCTACAGCTGTTAAGCCAGGAGGCTGCATCAGTACAGGGGAAGAATTTTCATACTCTACAGGTCATATCACTAAAAACTACAGGTATTGCTGTCAACCAACTTAACATGGAGGCTGAATAAATTCAGTGGAGCATGATGATACAGTGATAACTATATCAGCTATAGAAAATAAAGCTCAACCTACCCTATCTGGAGGCCCCTTTGAACCACCAATATGGATTTCAACACTGCAGATATGAGTGAAATAAACAAGAGAACGTCAATTCTGATTTCACAGCACAGATATCATGGGACATATAAAGAATCAAACTTAAGATGTTTACTTGCAAGATTCTTTCACAGCCATTATTGATGATCCTTTTCTGCCAATAACACGTCCCATTTTCCCAGGAGGCACATTTAAGAGCGAAAGGATATCCACTTCAGGAACATGAACTTCAGCTTCAATGTCATCTGCATAGAGAGATATTAATTAGAACAAATGTTCTGTACAGCTGAACAATGCTTTACCAATTCTGTAAGAGTTGATTTTTTTCAAAAAGGAGGTTGAACACCCTGGCCTCTGCATCAAAATGATGCACACAGCCTGATGTAAAGAATATCAATTTTTTATTAAGTGGATCAAAGAATGCAAAGCAAAGACATCTATAACATGTTAGTATAGTCATGCTTATATGAAGACAATGCACCTATAATGTTAAACCATGTAGCAACCCCAATTATTAGGCCTCAGATTTAGATTGATCTGAAGAACTACATGTATCAGTTAAGCCAAACGTGTTTGGCACATCTGTTTATTAAGTTTCGTTTTGAAAACATTAGTAATATTTATTTTCTTTCCTCACATATAGAACATGTTGCGGACATTGCCATGAGAGCATTTAAGGACTCACGACAGCTGTGAAAAACATATGAATGCAAAAAAAAACTATAGATAAAGCAGAAAAGGAACACTGTGCGAAGCGGAGGTTGCTCCTGTCACTTCTACGATGGCAAAATAAGTTCTAGAGGGTGGATATCTTAGCCCTCAGGAGTTCTAGAGGGTGGATATCTTAGACCTCCGGAGTGGAGTTTAGTACCAACCTGCGTCTGAAAATAAGGGACTCAACTTTATCTTGATACGGATGTATCTACACACTAAAATGCGTCTAGATACATCAAAAGCTGAGTCACTTATTTCCAGACGGAAGTAATATGTGCAGGGTGGAAAAATATGTGCATTTCGGTGTATAAATCTAGAAGCATGATGTGGCAGACACAGAATCTAATGAAACCACGGCTGACAATGCTTGGATTCACCATCTCTCCACCGCTATATTATGTTATATCAATGGCTTGTACACTATATAGTGGTATATATACATATAGAAAATAGATCTGGCCACACAGTAAGCTTCCCGGTTTTGAACAGAAAGGGGGGAAACACATGTGAACACACTGACCTGGGATAGTAGGAAGTGGTGGCCAATCTGCCTGCTCGTTGTCATTTATGCAAAAGCACCTACAGTATAGCTCACTTCGAACTGCCAGACGCCATAAAGATACTTTGCTTAATTTCTCCATCATTTTCTCATGTATATTCAGAAGGAAGCGCACATCATCTGTGGCTGCTCGAATCATCATTTCAGACAAGGGCCTACATTTCCAGAAGTTTGGGTCCTACAAAATCCATTGATTTAGAATGAAATGTTATATTCAAGAAAATATAATGTCAGTACAATGGGAAATCTGAACAGGAATCCTATAATTTTCATCACGTGGCTAACCTGCCTTAGAAGAGTACGGACTTCTTCCTTTTCAGGATATGGCATTCCTACATAAACAGTATAACAGTATCACAACACACAATCAATCAAATGCAGAACACAAGAGAAAAGGAGCTTGTAGTCCTTCATACAGTTAGTGAATATCTCAATGGTGTTGAGAGTGGAAGGATTAAATGACAGGGTGTCATGATGTTTGACGGAAGCGGCACAACGTTAACAAGAGTGATGGAACCACAACACATTAGTTCCATGGCTACTGAATTCACTACAAACCCAGTGAATCTTGTACCCCATACAATACACTTGACTGAAACCCATTATGTGAAGGGGTTCAGCTTGAGAATTTGAAAGAAAATGCACCTTACCACAAGCCTAAATAGCATGTCAGATGAACGTCTCTGTTAGCCAACTAGTTCTTGCCAAGCAATATAGAAGATATAACCAGGTGTCTAAGCATCAAATATGGTATAATGGGCAGCTCAACCAAGATGTCAACACTGCTACTAAATTAAAACGAGCACAAAGGTACAAAAGCAGTATTTTACTAATAATAAACAGTATCTCAAGCATTAGCAATATTAATGGCCAGCATTCTTAAACATGTGCATTCAGGGCACCTAATATGGGATCGCAAACACATCCTACCTACATTATGCAAGATTCAAACATGTTTGCAAACTATTTGCGCATTACATAAGTAACCAATTGAAGACAGAGACACATAAAACAAATTGACTAAAAACATGTGTTCTAATTGAAGTGAACAAACAGATTGCAGCTTCATCACACTGGCATTAATTACACAACCTATATAAGATAAGACATGGTACCACCCAGAAATAAGAATTATAGACTACCTTACAAGTTACAACCATATCATGCAGAACTTCTGCTAAAGCCTAAAACAAGACTTAGGTTGAAAGACATATACGTCAAGGTTAAAGCACTAGCTGCAACCCCAAGTAAGGTGTGTTTCTTTTAATTGTTTTGTAGGGAAACAAATGACCCAATATTTCTTAAGGCAATGCTTTACGATATAAAACAGATTTGGCTGAGAAAAGAACAGCAAGGGGATGCATTAGAATATATGCCAAGATTACAGCACTTGGAAGCCAGCACAAGTAAACTACCACCAAGGGGATTAGGAGAGCCGACAAGTGTACTCCCTTTTAGAAGAAAAGGGCATCAACAAATAAACAAGCATTATATGCTATGAGAAAACAAAGCAGAGATAATATGTACAATGGTTCTCTCCCAATCACATAAAACTGAACAATTCAATAGAGTGAAGTGTAGTAAGTACCACAATAACGAGGATCAGCAAGAAGGCTCACGAAAGATATGTAAACATCATATGCTCTCTTTTTCCCTTCCTGCTCTTCTATCAGAGAATAGGCGATCTGCACACGGAAGTGATGATTGAATGCTTCATTCACAATAAAATCATCAGTTTTGTCTAGATAGGGATGTATCTAGACACATTTCAGTGTGTAGATACATCCATATTCAGACAAAGTTGAGCCACTTATTTCTGAACGGAGGTTCTAGTGATTAACACATTCATCTCTGGGAAGGTGGAGAATCATGTACTAGTTTAATGTCCAAAGCTCATGATAATGTTTCAATTCCAAAGAAATTAACTGAGAAACAACAGACACTACATATTCATATACTAGATATAAATTACTGATTTGCTTACACAGGTAGCAACTAAATATGCAGCTATATTATAGGACATATGTAGAGTGATTACCTGTGTATCCATAACATTGTGCAATTTAATGCCGAACTGGAAATACAGTGCCTGCAGCATAATAGGTTGTCAATCTTAACAGTTAGTCAAGAGAAAAATTTGCAAGCGGCATTTTCAATCCACCAATTATTTAAGAATTTCATAGTTCGGCACCTCACTGTCCCTTTTACAGTCATGAATAACTTTGGTGATATAATCTGACTCAAGTGCTGGTTTGCAAGCTTCAACTAGTTCTTTTCCACCCTCGATAGCATCGACCAAGTAAACAGCATCAGGAAATGCAATCTGAAAAATCCAACAAAAGAAGTCTTGCCTAAGCATCGTAATAACAGAGACCACATAACCAATTTCTTGAAATCAATAGTCAGTAGAAACGCATAAGTACACAACAAGTTACAATAAGATTCAGTTCAGCTTACCTGCATGACACAGAGAGCACCATGGCGGCAAAGATCAACACCCTCACAGTCAAATCCAATCACCAACCTCTTGGCAGCAGAGGGCTCGAGAAACTCAATTGGAAGCTGACTAGGTTTTGTGACAACATGAAAGGGCAGAGATGGCAGCTCAGCATTATTTCCTGCAAGACAGCTCGTGGAGTTACAAGGAGAAGACAGATAGTTCCAGTTCATAGGTGGATCAACACAATAAGTTCTGAACTTCTGACCAAGGCGTTAAGCTTAACTAGATGCAGCGTAGATTCAGCACCAATCGAAAATTAAGCGGATCACTTGCAAACCTAAGTTCGGTATCTCAGGTACATGAACTCTGCAGAGCAGGCTGTAAATGAAAACAGATCGATGCTGTTCCGGTCAACCAAAGCAGAATCGAACAGAAAGAAAAACCACCGTTTAATCACTTCACATGGAACTAGTGCTCGTCTCTTGCTTGATCAGAGGTAATGCTCTTATCTTGCTTAAAATCTTTGATCAGAGGAAGCGAACTCCCCCCGGTTACGGTCTGGGGTACATCAACACGCGCGGAACGGCAAGCTGCGAAGAGGAGCAGCTACATGTACCGTCCTAAAACCCTAGCTAGGACTGAATCATGACGCCAGAACAGGAACCGAAATGGCCGGGAAATGAAGAGGTGGACCAAGAAACGACGATTAGTAAACTGGAAGTGCGAGAACCCTAGGTTGACGGCGACGCGCAGGCGCGGCGCGGAGGCAGCTGTCCACTCAAGCAAACGCGCAGAGAGAGAGGGAGGGAGAAGGAGGGGGCGGAACCTGCGGGGTCGCCGGCGTCGGCAGGGTTGGGGGGATGGGAGGCCATCCCGCTCCGCTCCCCTCCCGATCGGTCGCCGGGGGAGGGGGAGACAGGGACGCGGACGCACCGGCAACGGAAGAGGGGAGAAGGAAGGGGACGGGGAATCGTCTTGGCCGGAGTCAAGATTCTGCTTTAGACCCACCCTAGTTACTACTACTAGTAACTGCCCCGCTGCTCCGGCCGACTGTTACTGTATTGTGCATTTGTGCACCTTGGACTGTCTTTCTGGGCCTCAAAAGTGGGCTCCACAATACTTAGTGCTCGCGTAAGGGCCGTTCTGTAGAAATGGCCTGCCAGGAAAAAAAAATGTCTCTCCTGATACTCCCACGACAATAGAGCATCTCTCAACATAATTCCCCTCAAAAAAAAAATCTCTCAACATAATTTCTTGACAGATTTGGATCGCGAAGAGGAAACGAGGAAGAAAGGTGGTCATGTTCAGAAACGGGCTCATGCTCCACCATGGTGGATTGCTCCACATGTTGGTGTGGTCAAAATAAATGTTGACGCAATATTGGGAAAGAATCTGAATAAGGGCGCAATTGCGGCTGTAGCAAGAGACACCAATGGTTGTTTTCTTGGGGCATCGGCGGTGATCTTTCTTTGTCGCAGCGAACAGGAGACTCTGGAGGCATTGGCTTATAGAGAACCCATATTCCTAGCGCCATTGGCTTATAGAGAACCCATATCCCTAGCGACTGACATTCTTGCAACTAAGGTTTTGATAGCTAGTGATTGTTTGTCAGTTGTCAAGAACTTTCATGAAAAAAGTAAGGGTGTGTATGCTCACATCATGAAATGGAGGCGAGGAGAAATGAGTTTCAGGAATTCTCCTTAGTTGCAATGGTTGTGGCGGCCATGAGGGTACTTGCATATGGTTGTTTGGCCGACGCCATTGATGTCTATGTTCGCATTGGGGAGGATACGAGTTTTGGAGGCCATGAGAAGGTTTACAAAAGCTGTGATTGATATCTTCGGGCAAGGGTATTTGAGGCCACCTAGTGAAGAAGACACCGAGAGGTTTCTTGCCGAAAACGACGAAAGAGGATGGCCTGGCCGCCTGGGATGCTTGGTTCAATTGATCGTATGCATTGTCCAGCTGGTTAGAAAGGCCAATACAAAGGCCACTCTGCAAAAATGCAACAATCATCCTTGAGACGAGCTTGCCTCGCATGATCTATGTATATGGCATGCATTCTTGAGATTGTGTGGCTCTCTCAATGATCTCACTGTGTTGTCGAGGTCACCACTGTTCTCAAGGCTTGTGAAGGGTGAAGCCCCTCCATGCAACTTTCAGATCGAAGGTCGTCAGTACATGAAGGGTTATTATCTTGCTGACGGGATCTACCCTCCATGGGCCGCATTTGTGAAGACAATCCCATGGCCTCTTTGCAATATCCCGAAGAAATCACACTTTGCAACTGAAATATCATGGCATGTTGCATCATTTTGCATAACATGATCATCGAAGATGAGAGAGACATGGTTGATGACTTTAGGTACATCTCAAATGGAGACCCTGTTGTGCCTGAGCATGATCTTTCTAGGATCGACCAGTTCCTCGCAATGCACTGAAACATCGAGAATAAGGAGGCACATACTCAGCTACAGGGTGATCTTGATGAACATCTCTGGCGTATCCGCAACAATCAGGTGTGTTTGTTTTCATTGATTTTCTTTCTAACGTTCTGATTTATTATATTCAGTTCAGTTTGTAATATTCAATACTTTAATTCATTACATTTATTTGGGTTTGTAATAATGAATAATTTAATTTATTACACTTATTTTGGTTTGTAATATTCATAGTTTGGTTCAAAAGTTTTGATTTGCAAAAAATAAAATTTAATCCTCTAAACATTATGGGGACCGATTCTGCATCACTAAGTTTAGACTAGCAAATTTGCTCCTCTAAATTAACTCCGGCCGTTTTATCCTCTAAATCATACGGGATGGGTTAGGGATGCTCTTAATAAACAGAGGACTAAAAGTTGTCCAAAAACACCTCAAAAGGAACTGAGCACTGAAACTCGTGCAAAGCATGTTGAAATACAAATACACCACGACATTGCTCGCCAATGGGCTACGTTTGACCACAGTCGTATATCATGGCAATCGCTCATTCGGTGATCTGCTCAAGGTTTGAAGCCATGTTGCTGTGTGATAGCTATAGTTTGTAGAGAAAAACATACTATGCTTACTCAAGGATAGTTGTCACTTCTCATATTTTGTGCAATCGCTCAAATTTGGAAGTTGCATTTACCTAAAGTCAAGCATCTACGCTTGCACTTATAAATCTCACTCTCATTTATTCAAGGGCTCTGATATGATCAACATCAAATCTCAATTGCAACCTCGCATGATCAGTACAAATCACAAAGTAAGTCCAACAGTTTGGATTGTTTTTCTTAGTTCTATCTCTGCTTGCCGCACTTGAAACTGGAAAAAAAATCAGCTACAATCCAACTTATAACTCATATATGCACGATTAGCAATATACTAGGACTTAACTGGGAACTAACTAGTAAATAGCAAATTAGTGTTTCTCAAACACTTGCATCTTTGCAGTGCTAACTTATTTTCTGAATTCCCACAAAGAAGAAAGTGTAGTTTTTAAAGTATATCTCAAAAATTTCAATTTATTGGAGCTGCTGGCTGACGCCAGTTCTGCGTGGGCTAAGCTGTGTACTATGATTCATGCAAGAGGAAACAGACGTATGTGAGCAGCGCGCCGAGGAGGAGAGCATACTTTCTGCTTTTGAATCGGCGTAGCACATAAAAGTGGTAGTGACGGTGACTCTCAGGTGCCGGTCGTCTAGCCAAGCTGCCGCCATAGCAATTGGGCAGCAACTCCCCGGCCGATTTCTCCAAGCACCGTGTGCAGTCCGCTGCAGAAATGTCTGTCGCGCAATGCGCCACCGCGATCACGGTCATCAAGGCGAGTAAGAGGAGGAGGAGGTAGGAGAGGCCGCGTCTCTCACGGTACCACACATGGCCGGTCCATAGATTTCGGGGGGCCTAGGGTGAAACAACACCAAGGCCCCCTTATTCATAGTGGCGAAGCTTTCTTAGGGCGGGGGCCATTGTCCTTCCCCCTACTCTAGAAAACTCTTTAAAGATATCTATTTATGCTAAATTTGTAAATATTACTTAAAGTTTAACCATGATTGGTGTTCTTGGCCCCTTAACAATCTATGTAAAGCTCCACCACTTAGTCAACACAAAGACATAGAAACATTAGTATTCCATAAGCGAAATATTAGGGTAATGTAATAACAAACTAAATAATATTTACATTTGAAATATCCATGGCCTTAGGATTCTCGGTGAAGACATTTAAAACTATTTATTTCTATTGATCGAGTGAACTATATACCATGATTCTTATTTCAAACAATAACTACTTGTGTACACCTGTCTATACATATGTTTCTCTTGAATTATTCACAAAAAAGAATATGAGGATCGTTGTTATGCATATTTGGAATTATATTCTCGTAAAGTGGTTGAGCCGGGAACAGGGGACTAATTTATGTGAATTCTACATTTGCGAGTACATTCGCATAACGACCAGTGAGCTACGTGGAGCCGATTTCATTCATGTAGGTAAACAGTATTCACAATGTTGCTTCATTACCATAAATTGTGTTGACTTTCATTCATAATTTCTTTTATGATAATTTAATACATATACATGAAACTCACATATTCATATTGATCTCCTTCTTTTAAAGAACTAAAAGATGGAGGTCAGCTCCTACGAAAGGACCGCGTACAAGCAATTTAAGAGGAATTGGCAGGATTTTTCTTACGAGAGGTCATATCTGCAGACGGAGAATACCATTGCCGCTAGTGCCTCCATGTAATTTACTGATCTCCGTGTAATTAGATAGATAATGTGCCAAATTGTATTATATTATGTATGCTCGATCGTAAGAGAAATTATATTATAAATGCATCAATGTGTACAGTATGTAGTACCGTATAATACGTATAAGAAAACTTGTTTGAAATGAAAAAGAATTGAATGGAAACACAAAACGAAAATGGAAAACAGAAAATAAAGGTGCTAAACCCTAAACCCTAGCTCGTCCTTTAGTCCTGGTTGGTGTTACCAACCGGGACTAAAGATTGTAATATCTCAGGTTTAGAGGCAACAAAATGAGAGAACACCAAGGTGTGTATTGCATTCATGCATAGAAAATCCGGGGAATTTTCGCGCATTCAAATAAAACTTGTCATAGTAACTGAAGTTTCACTTGACTTGCTGGAATTGAAGTAGCTCATCAAATCAAGCGCTATAAACCTCAATGTGACCTTTGCTAAAATCTTATTTTGGGGTAGATATAATTTGATCCATAGCTTGGACCAAATGGAACTAGAATTATTACACAACACCTTAAGTAAGGGTCAACTACAAGATCTTATAGAAGATCTCAATATGACATTCCTTACAACAACATATGAATAATTATTCAATTATAAGTCAAAGAACACAATCAATTAAGACATTATTCTTTACTTATCTTTTCCATGTCTTTTACTAAATAAGTAATTCCTACCATGAGTCACATAGTATATCTTTTCAACTACAATACTTGAATCCATGTCTAGGACATTCACATTAGTTCCTTATTAAACCTTGACTATTCCAACCTTGTTTTCTCTAATTCATTTCCAATAAACCTCAAAGAAAGGAGAGGATTATCTCCATATGTGTTAACAATCCATTGAGTAGAACCTAGCCTAATATTCAAACCCTATCTGAGTGAGGTAAGTCATTGATACTAATTAATGCTATGAGGAGTACAAGTCAGGTACTAAACCCTAACTGACTTAGCCAACTTTTAGTGGTAAGTGAGAACCTATTTTATTAGGGATCCAAGAGAGCTCAAGTTAAAAGTGTAGACTCAAGTATATTGACCAATCCTTGATCTTGGAGAAGAGAACCATGATTAATTAGTATCAATGACTTACCTCAACATGGGAGACAACATCGAAGTTGTTACTGCCGCCATTGCTATTGTCGTTGCTTAAGCTGCACCATATATGGCTCTCATCTCTCTCTCTGTTAGACCTTGCTAGAGTTTCTAGTTCTAGTGTTTAGAGTAGATGCGATAGGATTGTCCTGTTTAGATGCTATCTGCTCATCTACTCTGCTAGTTTGCATGATTAGGTTTATTGTTGTTTCTGTGATCATGCTATGTCATTTACTTATCTGAATTAAATTATATGAGGCTCATCTCATATGTTGTGGTAGATTCTAGACTTTGTGCCAAAGCTTGTATTAGTTGATTGTGACCAACCATGCTTCTCTCCCACAAAGGAAAGTAAAGACCCGCGTGGACATCAAAGCAGTGGTTTACCTGTCTCATGCCCTTTTTAGTTTGGAAGTAGGGGATGATGTTTTGGCACATGGGAGCATATGCTCCCTTTATTTTGAAATACATGTTAGACACATTATAAAATGTCAAAAAAATTGAAACAAAAATTTCGCACGTACATCTTCATGTGCTACGCGCTCACAAAGTCGTTTCATGAAAAATCGACATGTTATGTGGCGTGTGTAAAAAAGACAAAATTCGGTGCTGAAACAAAGACTTGTCACAAGATAAATTTTCTCTTTTTCGCTTAGACTACAAAAAATATCATTTTTTTGTGAAACTTGACGAATACACATATATTATGGAGATGTACATGTAAATTTTTTTGACAAATTTTTTAACACTTGGAAATATATTTTTATGGTAGCGGGATCATACGCACCCGGGAGCCGAATTGAGTTTCTGTGTTATATGCCAGTACTAACTTTAATTTCCACCCTCCTTTCCTTCACAAACTTTTAAATTCAATCACACCACCTACAATCAAAACCCTTCATGCGTAAAGCCTGTTGTAGAAAAGACAAATTTACTCTAAACACTATGTTCATGAATAGTTTCGTGAAGAATGACCACCCCCTCTAAGATTTCTTCCCGACATGAAAGTTGTTTGTGTGGGCTGAACCACAATTTCTGCTACATGAAAGTTGTTTGTGTGGGCTGAACCACAATTTCAGCTACATCCGAAACACGGTTTATCCCTACCTTAGTTAAAACTTAGGTTAAGAAGATATATAGGACTATATTATTGTATATGTATTGCATCTTCGCTGAAATTTAAGTGGAAACGAGGTAGCTCTCCCTTGTGAAAGCTAAACAATATTTCCATCAAGTCTCAGTCTCCTTTTATAATATTCCTAAATTTCAGATAGAATTCAGTGGGGAAATGTCTAGTCCCGGTGCTTTATTATTTTTCATTTCGATTATGACGCCATGAACCTCCTTTTCGTTAAAGTCAGCTCTTAAAATAATATTTTCAGCAGCGGATAATTGTTTGATATCATGTGACTGACTCATCCATCACACAATACCACCCTGTGTCCTCCTCTCATGATACGAGGCTCATCTCACACGTTGTGTCAGGTTCTAGACTATGGGCCAAAGCTACTATTAGCTGATTGCAATTTTTCTCCCCCGCAAAGGAGAATAAAGATCCGCGTGAACATCAAAGCAGCGGTTGACGTCTACATAACATAAGCTTTGACGGATTCTCCTAGCATTGATAGGCAGATAGAGGTGTGTCGACAACCAGCCATCTGTACTCGACGGTGGTGTATAACTGCATTTTTCGATAAATGTATATATTAATATTAAAAGATACCAATTACATCTAGTCTCTCCAACAATGCAACACTCTAATAGCAGTACTGATATACACGAGCTAAAAAAGATAAAAAGAAAGGGAGCGTCTAGAGATCAGTCGCCTAAGACTTAATAAGCTAAGTCGTTGACATCAATAGCTTATTAAGCCGTGTACTAGTTTAATTTTGGCATCCAGTTTTGTGCGTTCGCTTTTTTCACTAGAAAAAATAATCCGTGCAACCATTTAAGACATAAGAAAAATCTTAGTAGCAACTTACGTGAACTCGGAAAAAACTTAGTTGCAATCCACAAGCAAGTGGAAATTCTTAGTTGCGACCCATACGTAACTGGAAAAATCTCAATTGCAACCCACATGTACGTGGAAATTCTTAGTTGCAACATATGCGTAATCGGAAAAATCTCGGTTGCAACGCTCGTGCAATTGGGAAAAAAAATCAGTTGCAACCCACATGTAAGTGGAAAATTCTTAGTTACGACGCGGGCGTAACTGGAAAAATTCTCAGTGCAACCCACATGTATGTGGAAATTCTTAGTTACAATATATGCGTAACTAGAAAAATCTCGGTTGCAACGCTCATGCAATTGGAAAAACAAAATCAGTTGCAACTCACGTGTAACCGAAAAACCTCGATTGCAACCCACGTGAAATTGGAAATATGTCATTTGCAACCCACGCGTAATTGAAATGCGCGGTAAGCGGTTCCATAGGAGAGAGAAAGATGTCTTATAGATAGGAATCGTCACCACGAGCCCACTTCACAAAGCCCGTAAAAACAAGTCGGTCCGCTTACACATCGGACCAACAACAACACAAACACACACAAACAGCCCAAAAGTCGAGCACGAATCTACAAGCACAAAATACGAATCTCCAAGCGCTCGACTTAAACTTATCAAGTATAAGGCGCCTGATTTCCAGCAAATCCGTAAAAGAAAAGTAAGAAAAAAAAAGTCCTGCTATAGTATCCTAGGCCTAGCAACAGTAATACATCCACCCCTAGACAACACAATACGGACTCTCCAAAAGCAACGTCTCCAAGAAGGAAATAGTGTACCAGCTGTCGTCGTCGCCCGATCAAAGATCTTAGATTTTCATCTAAAGATAGTCACCGCTCTCAAAACAATGCCTCCAACAAGATCATTGTCGAGCACAATCGGTTAAGATCAGACTTTGGGTTTTCATCCCGAAAGGTAGTACTCTAAACTTCACATGTGCTTGCCGCCCCTACTTTCATAGCACCTCTCTGCGAAACCCGGAACACCAAGCAAGTTCCTCAACATCGCGGAGATTTGAACCTTCTTTAGCTAAATCCCCAATCCCGCCTTCATGAAATTCTCTGCTTCTGACTTCACAATGGATCAAAAGTCTCTTGATGTCAACATAGAACGGAGACATACGCGCCTCCCTCCGGAACCAAACGATCGGAATAAAAGTATGGGTGCACGCAACCGAATACCACCGATCATGTGAACTCCGGGCAAACGATGCACTTCGTACTATTCATTGTCGAGCCTTCCGGAACTCATCACTCCGGCTAGATGAAGAAAGATCGGCATCCGAAACATCTTCATCTTCGAGAAAGAAGAACCCTAGGACCACCACCATGAAATGCCAGAATGGCCGCCCCCCACGCCACCGCCATGGCTGGGAACCGCGGTCCATCTT